>NC_143012.1:41496477-41716964 GCF_055824585.1 Amblyomma mixtum | reverse complement strand
AAAGACAGCCGAGCTCCAGATCCGCCAGCCACCGCGGCGGCTAGAACTTGATAGAGTATACATGTATACTATTATGTCTTGGGGGGCGTCTCTTATTTCTTTTATAATAGTGCCAGGTACATTAATAATGGTATGGAATGCACACAGAGGCGTCAAAACAGCAAAATAAAAAGAAAACACATCTCCAAGGATAGCGGACGGTTTAGCGACACCGCGTAGACTTCTTGTTCCACTTCGCTAGCAGGAAATGTGAATCCGCGCAAATATGAGTTTCTCGGCTAAAGATAACCTTCAGCCGCCAAATGTAACGGGAGGTAATTCAACGGGCACGAATATTTCCCGTAGATTAAATAATCTCGGCCATTAACGACCTCAGCACCTTTCACTAAACCGTCCACCCACTTTGAATTTCGAAGAAGGCGAAATGCTAGAGGCCCGTGTACTGTGTGACGTCAGTACACGTTAAAGAGCTCCAGGTGGTCGAAATTATCCAGATCCCTCCACTACGGCGTCCCTCGTAGCCTGGGTCGCATTGGGACGTTAAACCTCCATAAACCTCCAGCTAAGTGTATCTAAGCCCTTGCCACAGCGGCGCGAAAGTAAAATAAATGTAATCTCTTGCCGACCTCGCATTCACGACACGGGGTAAGTAAGCGTAGTTATAAAAATCAAATAAACAGCATAAAGCGCAGCGCAGTGTGACGAGATTAGCCGAGCGCCGCGCGTGAGTAGCTCGGAGCAGGCTCGCGCGACGCAGACGGGAGAGGAGGAAGGCCCAGGGAAAGGAGGAACCAGCGGCTAATACGACAGGTGGTTCAGGGCTGCTTCTACGCTTGCTATAGGCTTGTGCAAGCTGCGCGGACGGATCCGGCGACAGCAGCACGCGCGAAAACGCCACAGTTCAAGAGTGCTTCCCACGCCAGCTGCTAATTGCTTTTCGCGGCCCTTATTACCGCAGCAATAAGCGCAGTCGCGCTACAGGGAGGTATCAAGCCGACAAGAGGCGACAGTGCGTAGGAGCAAGTATTGCTTAACGCAGTATGGCAGCAGCACGAGCCGCTTCGGGGTACAACGTCCACGTTACACACGCGTCTCAAGAAAGATCTATCCTGCAATGAGAGTCTAATACTATACCTCGTTCGAAGCAACATGTTATCGTTGCAGCTATAGGAATCCATCGTGCAATAAGTGATCGCTGCGAGATGAGCGACAAAACGTTTTCCGTTCCCCAATCGCAATATACTACGCGCAGCAAAAATTGGACTTGGCTGATTTACCACCATCACACGCATCCTTATCGATCCGTGAAGCTCGCATTCTTCGGCGAATATACAATTCAATCTCCTACGTACACCAGCCAAACTTTATCTGTACCGGTACACTTCCACACCTCAGTGCC
Source organism: Amblyomma mixtum (assembly GCF_055824585.1). NCBI lineage: Eukaryota > Metazoa > Arthropoda > Arachnida > Ixodida > Ixodidae > Amblyomma > Amblyomma mixtum. The sequence continues at coordinate 41,715,565 of NC_143012.1, read as the reverse complement.
CAAACTGTCCACACACATATGCAGACATAGAACACTGCCTTACACAGTGCAACTCAAGCCTTCCAGTCCCCAGTCTATCCTTTCCCCCCGCCACCCACACCCGTGGCCCATCTGGCTTGCCTCCCGGGACCTGAACCTGCAACGCGCCCTCGTCACATTGGCCCAGGAACTATTGAACGCCTACCATAAAGGCTCTTCAATAAAAAGTGTCACACCACCACCCATCGCAACAGTGCCATCCAAAAGCAATAGTCAGCCAGGCAAGTCCAATATCCATTCTTGTGTTTGCATCTGAACTCTAAACAGAAAGGAGTGAAAAGGGAGTAACCTGTCCTCGAGCACTCTTTTATAGAAGGGAGTGCGCTATATAGGACACCTTATTCCCTTTCTACTCCCATATAGCTGTATTTGGGTTTAGAGTGGGACTGTCCTGTTCACGCTCCATCCGTCCCCAACAAAACGAATGCGCTTGATTATACTTTCTTATTATCAACAGTACACTTTGACAGCTAAGTCACGAGACACTTAAGGGGTAGAATGGCTGCGAAGCTGCGACTGCAGAGGGTGGCTTACACCGGCCGCCATTTTGGGGGACTAGAAAAACGGCGAAAGGATGCGCATATCTGATCAACTTGTGGTCATCTGATCCGGTGCATGCGCAGTGCGAAGCTATGCGCAGGCCACCATCACGACGCTCGTGACATCACATGCCAGCCATCTAAGATGGCCGCATGTGGTATATAACTTTGCTTCTGAACACTATCATAGTAGCCCCGCCGCGGTGGCTCAGTGGTTACGGCGCTTGGCTGCTGACCCGAAAGACGCGGGTTCGATCCCGGCCGCGGCGGCTGAATTTCGATGGAGGCTGAATTCTAGAGGTCCGTGTGCTGTGCGGTGTCAGTGCACGTTAAAGAACCCCAGGTGACCGAAATTTCCGGAGCCCTCCACTACGGCATCCCTCATAGCCTGAGTTGCTTTGAGACGTTAAACCCCAATAAACTAAACCAAACTATAATAGTAGGTGCTGTATATAGTCCAGGATAATATGATGATGACGAGTTTTCATTGCGCAAAGGCATCTGTGGCCACAGAGAGCCATGGCACAAGGTTTTTTCTACTCGTGGTGGGGTCAAAGACCCATTTCCCTAGCACTGCGCCCTAAAGAACTCGAGCATCAGGCAGGGGGAAAGCTTTAGGCAGTTTAGGCACCACCAACATCCGCCTTAGCTGAGTCGGCTCAGTTGGCAGAACATCCTACGCTACATGCGGAGGTCACGGGTTCGGATCCCACCGGTGGCATGTGGTGGGATTTTCTGAACCGGACTTTCTCGAAAGTTGTATATTTGAATTGATCACGCATTTAATTTTCCACTTTTTTAAGAAAGAGAAAATGCTCCTCTGATCTAGCTTCTTTTTGGCTTCAGTGACTGTTCTCTTGTCTGCTGAGATTTTCCCGTTAGATTTTTTTTTTCTTACTGGGGTGCTTGTTTCTTCCCTTCGCTGTGTCAATTTTCCCCGCTAGATTTCGGTGCAACTATTTCTCCCTGGGGCATTCGTCTAACCCACTGTAGTCCAGGATTTAAACGAAACCGTTAAAAAGTTTTTCCACTGCATTCGTGCACGCAACGATGTTCAAAGCTGACTAGTATCTGCTGCTGCTAGCCCTTCAAGAGTGGTCGCACAAAATGGTCGCGTTTTGAAATGCTGCCACCTAGCAGTGTGGTTTGGGAAGGGTGCATACAAGTGCTGTTTCGCGGGAGAGACGCCTTGGTTGCGGAATGATCCTATGCAATACACTGTACAAAGGCAAAAAAAATAAATAAATAAACAGGCAACGGCCTAGTGTTAGGGAAGAAAGCGCGTCTTCGCGTGGACATGACGCAGCGATTTCGCGCTGTCGCCTGTATAGGCAGTGCACTGTGCATGCGCAGATCATTTCGTCGATAGCTACGCCAGCAACGGCAGTGGCGGGCGTAAGGAGAGAGCCTCAGAGTTTATAGCGAAAATATATATAGCGAAACGTTATATATAGCGAAACATTTATAGCGAAAAAAAATTATAGCGAAACAAAGCTAGTTATGTTTTTTCGCAGTTCTGCAAGCACAGAAAAACAGACAACAGGTCCCTGCCTCCGTCATTCACATTTCCTTGGAAAGAAACAAATTTCCTCTGACAGGCATAAAACCCCATGCCTACTAAAATTCCTGGCTTGCATCGCGCCTTTAGCGAGATGCGAAGCTATTTACTAGGAATGCCCCAGGGAGAAAGAGTTGCACCGAAATATAGCGGGGAAAATTGCCACAACGAAGGGAAGAAACAAGTCTCCCCCCTCCTCCCTCCAAGAAAAAAAAAATCTAGCGGGGAAATTTGAGCAGACAAGTGAACAGTCACTGAATCCAAAAGGAAGCTAGCGCAGAGGAGCATTTTCTCTTTCTTAAAGAAAGTGAAAAATTAGATGCGTGATCAGTTTAAATATAAAACTTTCGAGAAAGTCCGGTTCAGAAAATCCCACCACATGCCACCGGTGGGACCCGAACCCATGACCTCCGCATGTAGCCTACGGTGTTCTGCCACCTGAGCCGACTACGGTAAGGCGGTGGCTGCTTCCGTACGCGATATGCGGAGGTCGTGAGTTTGGCTCCTACCAATGGCCTATCGTCGTAGCTCCTCCTACTTCCTGAAATGTTACCCCGAGTCTAAAATGATTACTCATCTAATTTCCCACTCAAATCAACAATTCCATTTCAGAAAAAAAATCTATGCTTCATTTAGTTTAAAAGGATGTCGACTTCATTCATGCAGTGGAGAAAATTGCGACACAAGAAGATTGGTTGGTTTATTGGGGTTTAACGTCCCAAAGCGACTCAGGCTATGGGGGACGCCGTAGTGAAGGGCTCCGCAAATTTCGATCACCTTGGCTTTTTTAACGTGCACTGACATCGCACAGTACACGGGCCTCTAGAATTTCTCCTCCATCGAAATTCGACCGCCGCGGCCGGGTGACAGAAGAGGAAGAAATGAAGGAAGGAAATGTTAGGCAAAAACGCGAATGGACGTTTGTTTCTGATAGTTGGTTGCGATGTTTTCGCTGGTATGTTGCGCTATAATTGAGCGAAAGGGAGGGACATAATGTGGTCTGCGTGTTGTCCATGGCTATGGAATTGCCGCTTAACCACCGCGGAGCATGCATGGAGTCACCCTGTTTCCATAGGCACGTAAAATAGCGTAGCAATTTACCTCAAAACGAGTGTACTACTTAATCCTACGGTACGCCGTCTCACCAATCCCCGACTTCCGCATTCTGTAAAATTTCTCCTCCTAGAGTAACTCGATCCTACTCAATAGCCATGCTTTGTGCACGTCAAGGGCATTCACGTTTTTCGGTTAAAACCGAATACCTAAAAATTGAGATCGCCGTAATAGAACGACCCTATTTTAAGTAATCAGTTTATATGCAGTGATTAGGTTGAGGTGACGACGCTTGCTAGTAATGGTAGCAATAGGTACAGCCGCCCTGATTTTTAATAATATAGCGCGAGCGTCGACCGAACTGCTGGTCAGCGCCTTATAACGGCGATAAGCGTGGAACAAGGCGAGAGTTCGCGCACGCGCACGAAGACAGAGCGTCGTCTGCTACGCTGTTCCGAGCACGAGGACACACGCCCTGCCACAATATCAGTTCTCAAGATCCCGCCAAGTCGTAGAGCGCATGCGCATGATTAATATGTAAGACTGCATGAGACGTGATTTCTTTCTCTTTTTTTTGCCTATTACGGGAGGCCAACCTGGCGATGCAAAGTTATGATAAAAAAAAATGAAAGGAAAGAAATATAGCAGCACACAGAAACCATTGCCTGGATCGCGATAAACGGGGTTCCAACCAATGCCCTTTTATACCGTCGAGACGCTGCAAGGCTGATTAAAGAGCTGGTTGGAACCCCGTTTATCACGATCCAGGCGATGGTTTCAATGTGCTGCTATATTTCTTTCTTTTTATATTTTCTTATCATAACTTTGCATCGCCAGGCTGGCCTCCCGTAATAGGCAAAAAAAAAGAGAGAGAGAAAGAAATCACGTCTCATGCAGTATCACGTATTAATCATGCGCATGCGCTCTACGACTTGGCGGGATCTTGCGAACTGATATTGTGGCAGGGCGTGTGTCCTCGTGGTCGGAACAGCGTAGCAGTCGACGCTCTGTCTTCATGCGCGTGCGCGAACTCTCGCCTTGTTGCACGCTTATCGCCGGTATAAGGCGCTGACCAGCAGTTCGGTCGACGCTCGCGCTATATTATTAAAAATCAGGGTGGCTGTACATGTATAATGTGCGCAAAATTTCTCTCAAGCCAGATTACCTTTGATAGAAAAAAGCGCACAGTTTGGACACATGTGCGTCATATATCACACTTACTCTTTTCTTTATTTGGGGTCAGCACAGCGAGTTCCCATTGTCACGAGGCCAGTGTTCGATTAGTCACCACTTGACACGAGCGCGAAATTAATAGCACGCGATAACAAGTAATTCATATAGCCTATTACGTATGCTAAAGCTCCGAAGAGGTCTACGCATGAGGTTTCGCCCAGCGTGAGATCATATCGGTCTCAGCTTATCAGATAAGCCAGAGAAGCCTATTTGTTTGGAGTGGGGAAAAAGGCCATCAGCGACCGGGTTGACGCGTATATGGAGCTACGCAGCACTTTATCTGCCCTCGTTCCGATACAGAATCAATGTCAACGCCACTAGCACGCCCGCGCAACTCGGTCGAACGTTCGGATAAAAAGAAAACAAAGGGGGGGGGGGGGGGGGGGGTCAACGTCGGCGAAAGAAACCAGGCCAGACCGTGAGAGTACATGCGATCATTCGCATTACTAAGTGGCATCCAACTCTGCCTTTCTTTTTCGCGGGCCTCACAGAACAGAGGGTAGGCTCTGCCACGCGACACGCACACAAACACACCCCTCGGGGTTTGAAAGTACACTGGAAGCGTCGGCCGTCACAAAGGATGACGCTCTGTGATGTGTGCCGCTCGCACGTCGACTCTTTTATTATTATTTTTTTTTTATGACGTTGAGCGTCGTTCGCGGGCGCGATAAAGCCCGTAATAACGGCAGGTCGGCCGATGCCTCCGCCTTTCCTCTCCGCGCCCAAATTCACGCTCCGACGACCTCGGCGTTGCTTGTGCAAAGGCGCCACAGACACGGAACAAATAAGGCGACCCAGGCAACGAGTGCCGAAAGCAAAGCGCTAACAAAAAGAAGAGACGCAGACAACGAGCCAAAATACGAGGAGCGAAACTGCCTCCCGGGATATACCACGCCAGCTGAACATCTAGGCAGGTAGGAAAGAAGAAACCGGCCGCAACGTTCACAAAAGGAAGCTATTGTGTTCGGGCGTCAAGAGCCCTTGCGTAGACGACGCCGGCGCAAACAATTGGAAGCTCGCGCAGGGGGCCGGACCTGCCTCGGATTTCGTGGCGAGAACGCCGGCAGTACATATATACACACGTCAAAAGGTAGCTGCGCGAGAATTCCGACGCAAGGTAGAGACAGCTAAAGAGGGCAAAGGAATAAACTTCGCATTCATGCAAATGCGAGCACGCCAGCTACCCAGTGTCAAAACAAACCGGCCGTGGTCGGCATCGCGCACAGGGGTAGCACGGGATCAATGGTGGTCGCAAGACGGTGGTACCGGCGCGACGGCTAGCTGCAGCCGCTCCTGCCATCAGTCCTTGAGGCTTTCGGCGTGGGCTGATTTCGATCCCCGAGCACGCCAACCTACAAGCGTCAACCTACGCGGAAAAACGCGCTCTCGCGCGAATTGACGCACGAAAGAGGTGCTCATTTCCCCTTTTAAAGTCATGAATGGGGCACGGTAAACTGCTAGCCCTGAACAGCGGCGATCAGACGAAAGACTGGACGAAGGGCTATAGTCAAACTCGGAGCACCTGAGATTCGTCAAAGTCAGGTGCAAGAGCAGGAGGCGAGCTTACCGGACGGCTACCCGAACACTGGTGTCGTCGCCCATTTTGCGGCTGGCAGAGGCTCGGCGGCTGGCGCGCTCAGCGGTAAATTGCACTCATCCCTGCAGCATCCTCGCGGACACGAGCTGTGTCTTCGTCGTCCGATGCACCCAACGAGAGAGCGAGCATTCACGTCACAACCAACGCTTCCGCGTGTCAACGTCGAATGCGAGGCGGCAGCAACACAACACAAGCGACGTCTGAAAACTAAAAACCACCGCCAGGTTCCCGAACCGGCTGCTTTATGTACTTGTTCTTTTACGTCACCTACTCGTGTAAAGGAAAAAGTGGCACCGCGCGCGACAGGTAGAGACACCTATGAGCTGACAAACGAAACACATTACACCACGCAAGCCCCATCTGTCGAAGTTAAACGCAAGCAGGAAGATACTTCTGGCCGAATTTGATCTCAGAGGCCACGGTACTCGCTATGACCACAGATTAATACGAAGCAGTTGCCGTCGATTCACAGCTCACCCATAGAGAAAGATATTGGTAAAGAGCGGACACTCGGCGAAATCTGGCCCCAGGAAATGACGCGCAATCCTCCTCCTCCACTAGATAATCTTCCAACTCCAGGATGGCGCCACCAGTCTCTAAACGCGCGCGCGCGCGCGGGCGGGTAGCCGGCGCGGCGGCTCAGACCCATCCGAGTGGCAGATAACGGAGCGTCGTGGGGGCTGTTTTGTGCGCGTGAAAGCGTGCGGCGTAATTGTTCGTGCGGGCAGACCGCAATTTTTTTCGTCTCTCTTGCCCTTCGACGCAGAACTCCTCCTGTTTATGACGGCGGCAAGGTGAGAAATGTTTATTTGTGGAAGTACGCTGTATTGCATGCAATTTAGGCGGCCGCGCCGGCCGCCGTTGCCTGTCTGCAGTTCGTGAAGCGGCGCGCTCGCTCTGTGGCCAGCCGGCTGTTGTTCACGGCATTCTTGCAGTTTGTGACAACGTCAAGGAAGGAGTGTTTTGTTTTTGCAAAAGTACGCTACATTTCAAGCACTTTATGCAAAATTACGCTGCATTTCGAGCACTCTAGCTTAGTACGCCGGCGCAGTTGTGAAGGGCGCGCGCACGCTGTGTCATGCTACGCCGTGGCGGGAGCGGCGGGAGGAATGATGCTGCATGATGCAGCCTCGCCGGTCGGTGCGTAGAAACAAAAAAAAAAACCTGCCCACGGCCTGTGGCCCGACGCGCTGTGCCTAGCGGTTAGTTTTGCTTGGTTTCGCGCTTTCTCGGGACGTCACGTTTTTGTATGGCCCCCGACAATATGTAACTTCTTATGGGTGACATTTGTCGGTGTAAGGTTAAAATGTACTTTTTTGAAAGTGGGCGAACGGCGAAGACGACCGTTCCCGCGCAGCAAGTACGGGACCGTAGTTTTCAAGACTGGTGGAAAAAAAAAGATGACGCACGAAAAGCTCGAAAACCTTACTCTTGTAGTACGTATGTTTGTATGTAGTACGTGTGAAAGAGTCCGTTATCTGCGCTCGTGGAAACGCACATTTCGCCCGTGCATTGACAACACAGGGATGCGCTTTTGAAAACCGGCAAAAAAAGGCAACGCGTCGGGCTTTCTAAACTCTTAAGAGCTTGAAAACCAAGAACTGTTGCGCCGATAGTTTAATTTTTCTATGCTTCTTAAAACATACGTTGCACCCGTGTATTTCTCAGTGCTCCTAACACATTGTGTACTTCTGGTTCGTAGTCCGTGTTGTGGCCGTCTTTGTACGAAATATTCTCGAACAAACCGCGTACTCTGCTGTCCACCTAGGTTTTCGAAGGTAGACAATAACGTCGGGGAATGTAGAAATGCTTGCAAAAAGCTGATTGGTATCTGCCGTGTAGTACGGTATGTGTATTGTATGTACAGTCGCGGTCAAAAATACGCGGCCCACGGCTCCAGTCGGCGGAGCGGCCGCGAGCCGCACCGCGTCGCTCGCGTCGGCGCTGCGAGAGTTTGCACTCTGACGACAGGTTTCTCCCTCGCTCTCGGGTGCATGCGTCACGCGGTTGATAAAGTTCAAGTGCGTCGTTCAGCTGTTTCGCAGCTGACGGTCAGGGCGAAAGGGGGCTTTGCATGAAGCGTCGCCGCGCTGGTGCCGCCTCGTATCTCGTATCCCGCGTGTGCGGAGCCACTGCCGCGCGCGGCCGCGCTCAGCCGATCGTGAAGCGCTCGGCGCGAGTCTTTCTAGCATAGTAGTTGGGTTGACACCTGATGCATGAACCCGCCGCGGTGGCCTAATGGCTATGGTACTCGGCAGCTGACCCGAAGGACGCGGCTTCGATGCCAGCAGTGGCGGTTGCTGCATTTAAGTTGAGGCGGAATGCTAGCGAATGCCCGTGTGCTGTGTGACGCCAGCGCACGTTGAAGAAACCCAGGTGGTCGAGATTTCCTGAGACCTACACTATAGCGTCCCTCATAGCCTGAGATGCTTTCGGACGTTGAACCCTAAAAACCCAAAAATTCACGCTTACGCGCTGTGAATTTCATCACTTCGTCACATTTTCTTCACTTTGCCCCAAATCTTAAGATTCCGAACACACTTCTTTCACGTTATTCTCCCGTACCCAAACGACCCCGCAGTTTCAAATCAATTTTACGTAGTGATTTTCGCCTTCAGACTTAATAATCCCCATTACATTTTTTGGATCTGTGCGGGACCATTTTTTTTCATAGATTTCTATTTCGCTGCCAGCGGTGAATATATCAATGGTTTACATGTAATGCCTCCCTTTTCTCTATTACAATAATGAACCTCCTGTAGTTACCTATTGCGCACCCGGCTTTTCTTCCACATTTGGATTTTAATGCAACCGCATTGATTCCACAAATGTTTCGGCTCTTTGCATGCTACCACTGTAAGAGAGCGAACGACCGTGGCATATTACTTGAGAACGTCGTGCACGCATGTTGGCACCCAAGCCTTGATCACGCGGGTGCGGTGATTAGACGGAAGCGGACAGCGCGTAAGCGTGAATTTTTGGGTTTTTAGGGTTCAACGTCCGAAAGCATCTCAGGCTATGAGGAAGGCCATAGTGGAGGTCTCCGGAAATCTCGACCACCTGGGGTTCATCAACGTGCGCTGGCGTCGCACAGTACACGGTCATTCGCTAGCATTCCGCCTCAAATGAAATTCAGCAACCACCGCTGCCGGGATCGAAGCCGCGTCCTTCGGGTCAGCTGCCGAGTACCATAGCCATTAGGCCACCGCGGCGGGTTACATGCATCAGGTGTCAACCCAACTACGATGCTAGAAACACTCGCGCCGGGCGCTTCACGATCGGCTGAGCGCGGCCGCGCGCGGCAGTGGCTCCGCACACGCGGGAGACGAGATACGAGGCGGCACCAGCGCGGCGACGCTTCATGCAAAGCCCCCTTTCGCCCTGACCGTCAGCTGCGAAACAGCTGAACGACGCACTTGAACTTTATCAACCGCGTGACGCATGCACCCGAGAGCGAGGGAGAAACCTGTCGTCAGAGTGCAAACTCTCGCAGCGCCGACGCGAGCGACGCGGTGCGGCTCGCGGCCGCTCCGCCGACTGGAGCCGTGGGCCGCGTATTTTTGACCGCGACTGTACTTTGCGCAACGACGTTCAGCACGCGAGTTTCGCAAAAACATGTTTACTCCGCTCGTAATTTCGTTCCCTCGCCGCTTTCGCACCTTTTCACTGTTTACAGAGTTACAATATAAGGTGACTGAGAATGACCATACTTGCGAATTTTTCAGGTGATGCCACCCGTCGGCAACACCTGCTGTGTGCCGTGGTGCCGCAACAGGATCACCTTGAGCAGGAGGCCAGGAACCATCTTCCGCATCCCACGGCTTTGTTTATGTTGCACAAAATAAATGTTCTCATTTCACTCAAAACCTGGTGTCTTTTGTCGAGTGCTAATATTTGGCAAAGGCTGTGATGCAGCTGCGTTCATGGCTGGTCAAAAGCACTCGAAATCTATTTAATTATACGCTGCCAACGGCGCAGCGGGGCGCGGCGTATGCTAACATTCAAACCGGGCGCCCCTGAAACCGGAACCGGAAGTCGTCCCAGGCAGCGAGGCGCAGCGCATGCAGCCATTCAAACTGCGCGCGTTGAAACCGAAACCGGATGTTATGAGACTCCGCCCGCTTGGTGCGCTGTAGTCAAATGGGCCGCTGGGCCCTATGGGAGTGTCCGCTCTTTACCAATATCTTTCTCTATGCTGCGACGGCCGCGACGCTAAGTCGTCGCGGGAATGTTCAAAATTTAAAGTGAAGGTTTCGTGCAGATTTGCCTCTTCCCATAAATGCAGGGCGATTGGCCGATCCGAGTTAGCGTAAAACGTGTGTAAGCCCTTTCAGAAGGGAGTATCAGACTCTGGGGGTTTTTCGGGATTCAGATGTTAAAAAGAAGTTCCGTATTCGTGTGTGCGTGCTTGTGTGTGGGAGAGACATTGAACAGGCGCGGTGTCGATGTCATGCTGTTGATGTCAAGATGTCATGACTGAATGGTATTGTTAGTGGCTATTTATTAATAAAAATAGCGATGTAAGGAAGAGATGCTGCTAGCCGCGGCATCTGTCATTGAAACCTGAAGCAACTGAGCTGCGGCTAGCGAGAATAAAACGACAACGAGAGGGAAAGAAAGGGGGGAGCGATAGTTTGGTTTATGGTTTGTAATTTATGGGGGTTTAACGTCCCAGCGACTCAAGTTATGAGGAGCTCCATAGTGAAGGGCTCCGGAAATTTCGACCACCTGGAGTTCTTTAACGTGCACTGACGGCGCACAGTATACGGGCCTCTAGAATTTCGCCTCCATCGAAATTCGACTGCTGCGGCCGGGATCGAACCCGCGTCTTTCGGGTCAGTAGCCGAGCGCCATAACCACTGAGCCACCGCGGCGGCTGGGAGAGATAGTGAAGCTTCCGTTCAGCTGAAAAACCACCGTAGTGGTTGGCGCGTCGAAAAAGTCGGAATTGGTCGAGAGGGTCGTGGCGTCTATCGACATGTCTCCGGTGGGATTCGGACCCACGACATCTAAATTTCGCGCACTGTACACTACCGACGGAGCTACGGCGACGGCTGTGCAATCTTTTACTTTCGGGGGTAGTTATGTTGCTTGTAAGCTAACCCTGATAGTGCTCACCAGCGCCGCCCTCGTCCGCAGTGGCGGACGTAGTACGTCCTGCATTACCGCGAATGCTACGTGGAACGTGATCGAACAGGAAGGGCGGCAGCTGAGCGAGAACCCTTCAGAATGCTATGGTTATGTGCAGTCTGGCGCAGGTCTTAGATGTTAGTTAAAAGTCTGCAACCACGTGTTGTGAACTTGTGGTGTGCCGATAACCCCAGCCTGTATGTTGGGACAGTAGCTTGGTTTAGGCTTGTTGGTAACAGTTCTTCGAAAACATAGTGCATAAAGGACACGGACGACACAGAACTGGATAGCGCCTGTCCCGTCCAGTTCTGTGTCGTCCGTGTCCTTTTTGAGCTATGTTTTCGAAGATGTATGTTGGGAATTTCCTTCAGTTTTTCCTTTATATTGAATTTATCCCTTCATTCCATTGTGAAATCGGCAATGAACAAAGTAAAAACACAGTACACTGTACTAAACAGCGACTTCAGTGCAAAGATTGTCAAGAAGCAGGCTGCAGACCGGGCAGTGGGCGACTACGGCATAAGATCTGGGAATAGCAGGGACGATTTATTTGTAGAGTTGGTAGAGAGAAATAATTTACGGATCAAGAATGCTTTCTTCTGCAAATGAGAAAATAGGAAGTGGACGTGGAACAGCCCCAGTGGTGAGACCAGAAATGGTTTGGTTCGGTTTGGTTTATGGGGTTTAACGTCCCAAAGCGACTAAGGCTATGAGAGACGCCGTAGTGGAGGGCTCCGGAAATTCCGACCACCTGGGGTTCTTTAACGTGCACTGACATCGCACAGTACACGGGCCTCTACTGTGCGATGTCAGTGCACGTTAAAGAACCCCAGGTGGTCGGAATTTCCGGAGCCCTCCACTACGGCGTCTCTCATAGCCTTAGTCGCTTTGGGACGTTAAACCCCATAAACCAAACCAAACCATTTCTGGTCTCACCACTGGGGAATGAAATAGACTTAATACTGGGCTCTCACCCTGGCATCGTGCAGGATGTGGAGACCATGGGAAAGGTGAGATGTAGTGACTGCAGGATGGCAAGGTCTCGAATTAGCCTAGCCTTGAAAGAGCGAACGGAAGAAAGTACCGTATTTACTCGGTTGTAACAGTACACGGGCCTCTACTGTGCGATGTCAGTGCACGTTAAAGAACCCCAGGTGGTCGGAATTTCCGGAGCCCTCCACTACGGCGTCTCTCATAGCCTTAGTCGCTTTGGGACGTTAAACCCCATAAACCAAACCAAACCATTTCTGGTCTCACCACTGGGGAATGAAATAGACTTCATACTGGGCTCTCACCCTGGCATCGTGCAGGATGTGGAGACCATGGGAAAGGTGAGATGTAGTGACTGCAGGATGGCAAGGTCTCGAATTAGCCTAGCCTTGAAAGAGCGAACGGAAGAAAGTACCGTATTTACTCGGTTGTAACGCGCACCTTTTTTCTGGAAAAAAAAAATCGCTTAAAACGACATGCGCGTTAGAATAGAGTATGAGTGCATTATAGTCGAAGTCATTGCACTTATTTGTTCTCGATCTTTAGAAGCGGGTGTGCGTTACAGTCAAGTGTGCTTTAAAATCGAGCAAATACGGTATTCAGGCAGAAGCGCATCAACGAGTTAGCGGCAAGGGGAAAAATAGGGGAATTCAAGGTCTCGCTGCAGAACAGATATTCGGCTTTAACAGAGGACGACGACCTTAATGTTCAAGAAATGAATGAGAATCTTACTGCTATCATTACAGAGTGAGCATTAGAAGTTGGGGTAGGATGGTTAGGCAGCATACCGGCAAGCTCTCTCAGGGGACTAAAGGTCTGATTACGAAACAACAAAGCATGAGAGCGTCTATCCCTGCAGGCAGAATATAACTGGCACAGCTATCGAAGTTAATAAGTAAACCAAATGTTTAGGGGAATCCCCCAAGGCGGAGTAGATTTGTAATAAGGGAGTAATTACTCATTGACATCCACCCGAGCGCAGCCATACGGCTACAAAGGAAAGCTATACAGCTTTCTCAGAAACTTCGTAGTTAAAGAAAGGACGAATTTTTCTTTAACTACGAAGTTTCTGAGAAAGCTGTAGAGCTTTCCTTTGTAGCCGTACGGCTGCGCTCGGGTGGATGTCAGTGAGTAATTACTCCGTAATTAATAAGTAAGCGCAAGGCAACCGACATAAGGAAGAATAATATGGAGAGAATAGAGCTTGCTCTAAGATGGGAAGTCGCGTAAATGCGGTCATGAGGAAACTAGGACCAAACAAACAAACAAGCAAACAAACAAGCAAAAACAAACAAAGAAACAAACAAAAACAAACAAACAAACAAACATGTATGCGCTAAGAGATAACGAGGGAAATGCCCTTAGCAATAGGCATAAGATAGCAGTTAGCAATATGCATAAGAGTTCTACACAGTAGCCAATTTAGTCAGGACGCGGACGCTCAGCGGTTATGGTGCTCGGCTGCTGACCCGAAAGACGCGGGTTCGATCCCGGCCGCTGCGGTCGAATTTCGATGGAGGCGATATTCTAGATGGCCAATTTACTGTGCGATGTCAGCGCACGTTAAAGAACTCCAGGTGGTCGGAATTTCCGGAGCCCTCCACTATGGCGTCCCTCATAGCCTGAGTCGCTTTGTGAGGTTAAACCCCCATAAATCAAATCATGAATCAAACATAATGAGAATGGCGGTAGTGCGTATCAACTGGACATTCTTCCGGTAACGAAAGAGAAAGTAAAGAAACGCTCAGGAGCAATGCACAGCTGGAAAGCCGCTGGTGACTACCAGCTAACAGCAGATCTGTAGAAAGATGGTGTGGAGATTGTGCTAGGAAATCTAGTTACACTGCATATGATTACATTGCAGTGGATTCCAAGAGAAGGCAAGCGTGGCAGGGGGCAGCAAAAAGTTAGGTGGGCGGATGAGATTAAGAAGTTTGCTGGGATACGGTGGCCGCAGCTGGCAAAGGACAGGACTAATTGGATAGACATGCATGGAAAGGCCTTTGTTCTGCAGTGGGCGTAGTCACGCTGGCGGCTATGATGATCATTTCAGAGGTCTAAATCTGTCGATGACGAAATGGGGTGCTGCTTGGAATGCAAAAATTTTACTGGTCTCGAAAGTTCTTAACAGCGCAGGAAAAGTCACTATTTGGAAGGGGGGGGGGGAATCTTTTTCTTCTTCTTCACCACATGAAAATGGCACATACCCACGCGGGGGGATTGGCCAAGGTACGGTGGTGAATGCCAAGGAGGTTGTTGTTGTTGTTGTAGCCTACGACAGAATGGAGGTATGAGTGCGGGAAATCTGCCAGTGTCAGCCTCGAGACTTCTTCATCGGCGATTTGAGTCTCGTGAACTCTAACGCTCATTCCGCACATCACTCTTCATTAGCTAGCGCTCATTTCACTAACTCAATTAATGCCGTACTTAAGAGCTCAGTTTTCTTCCGCGAACCGGCTGGCTTAATTTCCGCCCTTAATATTTCATCTGTGCTCTAAAGAAGTGTAGCGCTATGCGTGAGAGCTCCATGGCCTGTTCTCGTGCGGGATCTACAAGAAGACGAAGACGCGAAGACGTTGATGGCTGGCATTCGGCTCGTCTCTTAAGAGGTAAGCGGCTACTTCTGGTTACGAAAAAGCGTGAATGTAGACACGTTCGCACGCCACAGCTCTTCTCTGGAATAGTGCCAGAAAGGAGAGGGAGCAGCATATGCAAGCAGAAGAGGGGGGGGGGGGGGTAACTGTGCTCTTCGTCTTATAGGGATTGTCGGTTTTTGTAGTCCTCACTGCAAGCATCTTGCAGGTGTGTGTGTGTGTGTGTGTGCGGCCGATAGGGGGGGGGGGGGGGGGGGAGGAGCGTGCAATCGCGCTGCCTGTGTATGCGTATATGAGCTCGTTTCATGTCAAGTATTATGATGCGATCACTATGCCTGGTCTCGCCTCTTGTTTGCACACATGTGGGGAATATTGCTGCGCTGCTAGCTGTGTGAGCGCCATCGCGCGTAAACGCTTATTCTGCTTAGAGCATCCATTTGCGGTAGGCTATATGAGGCATGACAAACAAGCAGGTTTCGGATTACCAGGCATTATACCTATAGTACTTTCGGGCACATGTTTAAGCGACATTAGATACGCAACACAAGGTTGTTCCTGGTAGTGGCGAAACTTTATTTCGTCGGCCCATAGGCTCTCTTCAATAGACTATACGGGGGAGAAAGGGGGGGGGGGGGGGGGTGTCAGACCTCGTCAGGTGGCCATGAGCCCTTGGCGCTCGGCGAACTCTGTGGCTCGTCACACGACCCGGAATTCTCTCTTCGGCACGGAGTTATTCAACGCGACCTCCTGCTAGTAGTGCACTGCACGGGCTCGGGCCAGCCCGAAAGCCCGGGCCCGCCCGGCCCGCGGACATGATTTATTTTGCCGGGCCTGGGCCGGGCCCGGGCCTGAAGTTGCGGGCCCGGGCCGGGCTCGGGCTTAAAGCTGCGGGCCAGAGCCAGGCTTCGGTCCGTACAGAAACGGCTGGTGTCCGACTTTTCATTCAATATTGCAGAGTGAAGTGCAGAACTGCGGCATTGAAGCAGCGACACGGATGAGCTATGAGTTATAGTACGCGCTGAGGAAAAAACTAAGCTTTATTCATTGACTTGTTTATTTCCTTATTTCCACACCGCGGTGCAGTGACTGTAAAATTCAACCGGCCTTAATTGGCCATTGATCATTCGCGTTCCCAAAACATACCTATACACTATTAGAAATGCATTAGGGAAGAACATATTAGTTAAGGACGCTTATGGTCTTCAAGGGGGGTCTAACACACTTGCCATGATAAAGTTTTTCTCTCTCTCTCTCAAGCACATACCATGAAATACGCAAGCCTTTTAGCTTTTCGTTTCTGCTGAAAGGTGACCAGTTCGGCTATGAGCTCAACCTGTGAGATCGCGTTCAGTAAAAAAAAAAAAATGTCATCCTACTGCTTGCTAGGCAGCCTTAATATTTATACTTCGCAGGCGGCAGAATATAACTGATTACAATCATGGGGGAACGCAGAGTAGACTAATACGCGTGTATGCAGCCCTTTTTATTTGGCTCTCGGAACTTCCGAGTTTATCTTTGCGCACCTACACGAGATCAGTCTCCAAAAGACGGGCCTGGCGAGAACTACTCTTCATCACTTCCTTCTGGGTTAAAGAGAACCAACTTTCTTTACTGCGGTTTCAGTACCTTTGTCGGCCAGTTCCTTATCGGTGTAGTAGCAGTCTACTTGCTCAGTTACTGTGAAACGGGCCGGGCCGGGCCCGGGCTGGCCTTCACTCCGGGATTCACGGGCCGGGCCGGGCTCACTAGGGTGATAATTTAGCGGGCCCGGGCCGGGCCCGGGCTTGAAGCCGCGGGCCTGGACCGGGCTCGGGCTTCAGGTCGCGGGCCCGGGCCGGGCTCGGGCCTCAAATTAAGGCCCGTGCAGTGCTCTACCTGCTAGTCGTTGTTCAAGAGCTGCAAGTCCTCCGGTGGTTTGTCCCGTGGGCATTGGTTTAGTATATGAGCTAGGGTGGCTTTTTCGTGGCCACAGTCTAAATTTGGGGGAGAATTCTCTTGGGAAATTAATGGAGTTAATATAGGGGTTGGGGAAGGCGGTAGATCGGAGTTGTTAACGGGCTACTTGCAGAGATTTGGCGACGTATTTATCAGGGGGCGGATAGTGAAGGTTATCTTCGCGATAGGACTTGGTAATTTCGTGATAATTTTTTGTCAGCCTCCTCGACAGACTTTCTTTGTATTTCTGTCAAAATAAACATTCATTCATTCATTCATTCATTCATTCATTCATTCATTCATTCATTCATTCATTCATTCATTCATTCATTCATTCATTCATAAATGTCATCACCTTTTCTTGTGTGCCTCGAAAGTGACAGGTGATGTCAACCCCCACCCCGTGGAGATATGGGTTTCCAAAATGGCTAAATGCTTTGCTACATTGCTTAGGAACAAACTCTACATGGGTTGCGTATTTTTGTCAAGAGTTATGGACTAAGCATCCGATTGCATCGCTTCAGCCCCACGAGCTCACTTAATGCAGCGAACTCACCAAAAATAGCAGCTTGGATACAGGCTGCCCTTAGCGAGTGCCAAGGCCCTGAGGAAGGCTGTCCCTTCCATTTGATGGTTAATAAAGTGCGGTGAGGCGAAAGCTTTAAGGTGCGGTGTTGCTCCTTGTGTCACTGATGCGTTGTTAAGATGTTAGGCTTCGCCTCTAAGAGTGAAACGTGACAGCGTCTTGCAACGCTGCCAGGGAGTCCATAGAACGCCATCGCCCGTTCGGTTCTGCGCCTTGCTCGTCGGTAAATTGGTTATTGAGGAAAGGTATTGTATCTGCCCCTCATATCTCGGTGGACACCTAAACCTCGCCGTAATGGGAAGGGAGGAAGATGGGAGTGAACGAAGACACCGTATTCACTAGACGCACCTTTGTTCATTCAAAACCATCAAGCTGGCATGGCGGAGTGGTTAGCATGCTCGTCTTGCACTCCGGGGACCGAATTCGACCAATTTCCTACTCGGTTTTATTTATTTATGTGGCCTGACTAGAAAGGTTAATTAGGCTAATTGGGTAATTAAGCAGTTAACTAACTCAGTCCCACTTTCTTGGAGCATCAGTATACGATCCCTTTAATTGGTTGCATGGTAACTACCCAAAGTACATTTAACCCCGTTTGAAATTCGCGCACTGTGACGTCTCGACCGTTTCGACCAATTGAAAAGCGCGACATTTCTGTCGACAACTCCTGCTTACAACGATGAGGCATTAAAGGCTTCCGCCTTAATAATGATTACGTGGTCATCTGACCAAAAGAGAGTACCGATTCCCGTCGCCAAATAGCCTGCACTGCAACGCAGCGGACCGTCTACTTTATAATTCCGTGTTCCGAGAACTCCCCAAAAAATCATTGATCGATGTCTTGTTATCAGTTAAGACAAAAGGCTGCTAGCTCTGCGAACAAGACGCCAAAAACTTTCAAAGCCGTAAATTATCATGACATGAATCGCCAGCGATATACTCGCCCGCTTTCATCTTCTCCTAGGCTCTCGAGCAGTCTTGCACGTTAACAAAAACTGAATCCCAGAGTTTAACCACAGAGACAGGAACGGCGCCCCTCATGCATTCAGTTAGTAAGTAGCTCGGTTGGTTGGTCGGTCGGTCGGTCGGTCGGTCGGGGGCGAAGCTGCCCGGCGCTGGAGTGATTTTTGAGCAGCCGTGAAGGTTCATGAAACGAGTTATAGCACCGAAAACCGAGGTTATTTTTGTTACGTTTCCGTTTTTTATTTGCTCATTCACAAAGGCTCAGCTACTCTGATACACTTGTTTTGTGAAGAGCAGTTTGAAAGGAGGAATAAATGCGTTCATAATCTTCTGGCCGTGGTCGTCACATGACATTCAAGATGATCGCGACACTCGCAAGGTGATCTCGTGCCTGTGTTCTTCTTTACGCGGTTCCGAGTTAAAGGTAATAATAACATGTAACCGCGGCGCCCAATTTTAGTTAGTAAGTAGCTCGGTTGGTTGGTCGGTCGGTCGGTCGGTCGGTCGGGTCGGTCGGTCGGTCAGTCAGTCAGTCAGTGAATGAGTGAGTGAGTGAGTGAGTGAGTCAGTCAGTCAGTCAGTCAGTCAGTCTGTCTGTCTGTCTGTCTGTCTGTCTGTCTGTCTGTCTGTCTGTCTGTCTGTCTGTCTGTCTGTCTGTCGTTTGGTCGGTCAGTCGGCTAGCCAACCAGTCGGTCAATCAATCAATCAATCAATCAATCAATCAATCAATCAATCAATCAATCAATCAATCAATCAATCAATCAATCAATCAATCAATCAATCAATCCTACAAAGTTCTGTTTTTTACCCTAGGCAGCCATTATCATAACTTTCCTGAACATCGTTCCGAACACAACTGCACCATGATTCAAACAAACGGCTGAGAAAACAAAACGAAAGGAAGTCATTGTCGTCCAGGTGACGCCATGGATCCCATACGTGATGCGTCGACGACCACTTTGCCGAAGTCGACACTGCCGTCTCACCAGAGCTCGTCTTCACACTCCGCGCTGCCTGTCCACTCACCGGGGCATCCTTCTCGCCAATCACTCACTGCTGGTGCATCAGACAGGGTGCACAAAGACGGCAGCAAGGAACACAGCCCGAAAGAAGGTAAACATACTGCAGCGTATGCATCCCACCGCATTCAAGCGATCCACCGCACACTACAGTTCGTTATATCAGTTATGCTGGTTATACGTGAGGTCAACACACTAAGTTCATTATATCCGTGGCCAAGACGAGAAGTTCGTTATATCCGATGTGGCATACTGAGGTTCATTATATCCGAGGTAACTCACGAAAGTTCCGTATATCCGAGGTTAAACATAATGAACCGTACAAAAGGGCCAGTACGTGGAAAGAAACACAGCTACGTCCTGATCCTTTCGCGTGTTCATTATGCAAAACCTTCACCAACTCGCCCAGTTTTCCATCCTATTTGAGGTTAACATAATGAAGGTCGTTATATCCGAGGTTAACACGAGACAGTTCGTTATATACGAGGAGGCGTACTTATACAGGTTCAGGATATTCGAGGTTGACACACCAAAGCTTGTTATATCCAAGGTGCCTAAGGTTCTTTATATCGGACGTAGTGTACTAGGTTCGCGTAGGTAGTATACTAAGATCATTCGCAGCCCGGTGGGGAGGTTTCCGCCTGCCGCTGGATACCGACACACGGCGCTCGCCATTTCCGCTTGTACTGACCGTTCTAATGCTAACGCATTAACCGATACCGATGTCACTGTCACCCAGGGCCCGCCACGGATCCAGGAAAAGCTTCGTCGAATACCTCCTTACCGAAGTCGACGACGCCTTCACATCGTAGCTCGTCTTCGCATTCTGCAATGCATGCGCACTCACCGCGGCATTCGTCCCACCGTTCCGTGAACTCCGGTGTGTCTACTAAAGCACGCATCAGCGGCAGTAAGGAACACAGCGCGAAAGAAGGTAAACCATTTGCAACACTTACCTGTAACTCTCTGCGCTATGCATCGAGTCATCGCCTGTTAACTAATCACAACAGGCAGGTCGGAGAAAATTAGCTGTGGTTTAACTACACTCTAAACATGAATACACATATATGGGAATAAAAAGGAATAAGTCGTCCTCTAGCGCAAAGCCTTTTATAAAAGGGTGTTCGCTAGAAGACAGCTTACTCGCTTTTGACTCCTTTCTGTTTACGTAGAGCGTACTGTTGAACGTGTTTATAGAGCGAAAGGTGTGGCGTATCGGGCAACTAGACGCGTCTTGGTGTCGGCATAACGTTGCGTGCGTTGCGGACAACTGCCAGCTCTGGAGCTCCTCGAAGCGACCGCTTCTTCGTTCTCGTCCATGTCGTCGTCGTCTTTGGCGAGAGCAGCCTCGGTAGGCGCCTTTTCAACGCGCCTATTGGTGTCATGCTAAGTCACGTAACTTACATTGCGTTATACCGTATATGACATCATCCGTTCGCCCATTGTTATTTTTACACTTCGCTAAATTCTTTTTTCAAGGTCAAGCTGAAGATCACGTCACGTATTTAGCACTTGTTATCCGTTGCTATAGCAACATACATATGAACTGCTTATTCACGGTAATTAATATGCATAATATGTATAAGTGTTACTTAATTAGGCTAAACTTCCTCTTTCCAGTAATGCACTACATGTGGACATTCTTATGTTTGCTACTAGTTATAGTTTGGTTTATGGAGGTTTAACGTCCTAAAACGACCCAGACTATGACGAACACCGTAGTGAAGGGCTCCGGAAATTTCGACCACCTGGGGTTCCTTAACGTGCACTTACATCGCACAGTACACGGGCCTCTAGAATTTCGCCTCCATCGAAATTCGACCGCTGCGGCCGGTATCTAACCCGCATACTTCGGATCAGCAGCCGATTGCCATAACCACTGAGCCACCACGGCGGCCTGCTGCTAATTATGCCTATCATTATGCTATGGCGTCGTCATGGTTAACCACACTAATACACGACTGTATAATATCTTAGTCGAGCGATCCAGCAGAGCTCAACAAAGCGACAACCTGTTTCTAGACGCAGATCCGGTTGCTAGGGGCGCTGTTGCTTACCGCCAGCAGCACGCAACGAGACCAGTTCGGACTAGCCTCGTAGAGCTTTCGCTCTGAAACATTAAAGTTATTCCCACCCAGGTCATGCAACGGAACCCGGAAAAGACACGTCGACTTACACCATGGCAAAATCGACGACGCCTTCTCACCCCAGCTCCTCCTCACACTCAGCTCTGCCTGGGCGCTCAAGGCATCACCCAAGCCACCGCTCGTTGGGCACCGCTGTGTCTTCAAGGGCGCGCAGTAGCGATGAGCGCGCCGGGACTCGTGGTGAGGGGAACGTACCAAAAGAGAACCACCCGGCTAACGTCGAGATGGACGGGGAGCAGCAACGGCGTCCCTCTTCTGGCACACCCGCAAAACCATCGGACACGAGCAACTTAGCGGCAACACCAGCGTCGGCCACTACGACCGTATCAGTATCCGTCACTTCTCCAGCGTCCAGGAAGTCTCCGGGCGCCGAAAAGAAGACCGCTAGCACCTTGGGGCTCACCCCTCTGGTAAGGAAACCGGTATGCCGCGCTTTTCGGAAGCACCTACTAGCAGCCAGAGTATCTCGAATATATTGTGCCTAGTTCTTGCAGGTTTTGGAACGAGCAAGAAAAAGGGAAACATTATTAAATTAAAAAAAAGATAAACAATGCAATGGCGTTAGGATGTGTCAAGCACTTTCCGGTTCCTCCTTAACAAAGTCCTCTGACTGGTCCAGAGAGGTCACGTAACTGTGACTTCATCACAAAATGCCCTGATGGGTGGTCTAGATTGGTCGATAGAGGCACATGACTTCGTGACGTCATCACAACCTGCCCATCGTGGCAGGTGTACCCCCATAATTTGAAAGTTGGCCCACCCCCGAAAATTTCAATGTACCGCCGAAATTTTGAAAGTAGGCCAACCCCTGAAAGTAGGTCAAGCTTGTTTAGTAGGGAACAGTGGATCGTATTAGTGTAATCCCATATGATTATCAACTGTAAGATGCTCGAACATTCTATAAGGCTGTTTCATTCATACCATACAAACGCAGTGGGGCCGGTTCCAACAGCAGCTTTAGCGGGAAAATCGCAAGAATATTACACACTCATTGTAGACTCCACAACATACAACTTAAAGGCTATCGTATTTTCTTCTTCAAGCACGTGGTTAAGAAATATACTAATAGTATTTTACTTATATACCATCTAAACTGTCTTTTCTTCAAACCTGGACAACCCGGACAATCAATATCCAATGAAATTTCGAGTATTTGTTGAACGTCCCTGATTTCCTGGGGCCGTCAGAACTGGTCGGCCTGAGCTAGGGAACCGTTATATAAGCCATTTTACAGCAAGTAGGAAGTGTAATTTGTCACTGTCAGCATGTTCGTGCAGCATACCGCGCTGTGTACTAGTGAAAAAATTCAGGGGGCACTTTGACTGTCTAAAGTGGGTAGAGGCGGAAGCGTTTTCCGCACCACCTTCGCTGTTTCTGTGGCACTGACATGTAATTGAGTGGCATGTAATTGAGTTCTAATTACTAAGTGATGACAAATCACTGATTAATGGTTAATTACTGATTAATGCCTGAATACTAACTAACTGCTAATTAATGACGCTTAAGCTTCGCCTTTAGGAGCGGAACGCGACAGCGCGTTGTAGCGCTGCCAGGGAGTCCACGGAACGCCACCATCCGTTCGGCGCGATGCCTTGCCCTTTGAACGCAACGCTTCTTGAGGAAAGGAAATGGCGCAGTAATTCTCTGTCATCTCGGTGGACACCTGAACCGCACTGTAGAGGAAGGGAGGAAGTGGGAGTGAAAGAAGATAGGTAAAGAGGAGCCGTTATGAAGAAAATGAAAATTGTATTTGAGGAAACGAAATTACGCAGTAACTGTGTCACAAAATTCAGGGGGGCACTTTTTTGACCTAAAGTGTGGTCACTGATGTGTGGTTAAGATGTTAAGCTTCGCCCCTAAGAGTGGAACGCGACAGCGTCTTGCAACGCTGCCAAGGAGTCCATAGAACGCCATCGCCCATTCGGTTCTACGCCTCGCTCGTCGGTAAATTGGTTTTTCAGGAACGGAAATGTATCTGTCTCTCATTTGTCGGTGGACACCTAAACCTCGCCAGAAGGAAATGGAGGAGGATGAGAGTGAGTGAAGACACCGTATTCCCTAGACGCGCCTTTGTTCATTCCAAACCATCAAGCTGGCATGGCGGAGTGGATAGCATGCTCGTCTGTCACGCCGAAGACCGGGGTTCGATTCCTGAGCTCGACCAATTTCTTAATCGGTTTTATTTATATATATGGTCTGACTAGTAAAGCTAATTAGGCTAATTGGGTAATTAAGCAATTAACTAAGCTCAGTCCCACTTACTTGGAGCATCACTATTGGTTGCATGGTTACTAGGCAAAGTACCATGCAACCCGTTTGAAATTCGCGCACTGTGACGTCACGACCGTTTCCACCAATTGAAAAGCGTGACATTCTCTGTCGACAACTGCTGCTTACAACGATGAGACGTTAAAGGCTTCCGCCTTAAAAAGCAACACCTTGTTCTCTACTAGCGGTCAATAGATGGCGCTTGTTGGGGCTGTGCCATCATCCGCTTCAATGTGGAAGGTCCTTGAATGTATTATGCAAGCGGTAAATCCGAAGAAAGAATAGAAAATATTTTGTTTGAATTTAGTACGATCCATCAAGATGTCGAGGCAGGCACAATCAGTGCCCAGAAGCTCTTGGGCGTTGGCGTAAAGAGGATGATCGGAGTGCATGCTAAAACGGCGTGCTGATTGGTGGTTTAAAAATAGAGTAGCGATCTAAGGACAGAAGTTCGGGGTTCAAAGCGGGAACAACCTATTGCAACATGAGTCCGTAAACAAAAATTATAATTTTGAGGATAGTAGCTTTTAAGGTTTGAAGATCTGGAAAGGAATACTTAAAAAAAATCCCTGGCTGGCGGCACCTCTTACCAGCCTACTTCGAAGTCTCTTAGCGTTCATCCATCCATCGCACTCAATTCGTACCACTCCGCCATGGAGGAAAAACTAGGGAAGGCGCCTCTGGCGTTAATCTTGAACCCTGATAAAAAAAAGTGAAATTCAAAGAGTTGGTCCCCCATGGCATCACACCACGGGACAGCGTACGGTGATATGCATCACCGCTGCACCTGGGGCAAAACTCACTGTATAACAACCTCCTTGCTGTAGACGCTGTCGCCAGCATAGAGTTTCTTACTATTACCTAGAGGGAAAGTTGGCGGCGCTGCACTTCAGGCACCATGGATGCTCAAAGCATCATGGGACGGTGATCTTCTTGGTGCGGGACAGTCGTATTTTTTCGGGAACACAGAGTGGCACTACTGAGACGTTTCATTCCGAAAACGCTGTTCATGTGTGCGCAGACGACTTTCGCGCCAACGCAGTGTGCAAAAGCCATAGTAGTGAAAACGCAACGACACACGACGCCAATAAAAAGGTTTCACTTTTCCGAAATGCTATTAAAAAACCTCTTAAAGTATCTAAGCAACATTTTTTTGAAAACATATTTACTTTTAAAAATGCGCCTGCTAATTACGAAATATTAGTTTTTGTCATGTTCATTACTTGGCCAATAGGAAAGCTAGCTATCTCTTATTTTGGGCAATCATTGCATTTACATGCTTTTCTGCTCGTTTGTTGCAATTTGCAGACAGGATATTGAATGTTAGGACATTCTTGGTTATCGAATAGCGTTTATTTTGCATTATATTTTGGCCAAAAGTTGTAGTTCTGCAGTCGGTAGCTCACCGCCCCATGATGCTTTGAGCGCCCATGGTGGCTGAAGTGGTCTCGACGGGCCTCCATGCAAACTCCCACAGACGGGTTGCCAGCTTTCCCTCTAGGTAATAGTAAGAAACTCATGGTCGACAGGGGCCGCGCAGACACGCGCACTAAAACATACCGGCACCAAAACATTAGGAACTGACTCAGAGAGCGAAAAACTAGAGGAGGGAATGGTTTCTTGCGCACTTGACTAGCGAAGGTTGGTCGCGTGACGTCACGCTCTCTCCTGAGTTTTTTATGCGTAGCATACTGCAATCACTGAGTTCAGCCCTTGGGCGCGGCCGGGCAGCCACCAAACCACGTGACGTGACGTCACGCTGTTTGGTGACGTCACGTCACGTGGTGACGTGACGTCACCCAACCACGTTAAAAAACAAAAAAGAAAAAAGGATAGAAATATAATAAAAAAGCAAAAAGAAAGAAAAAGAGCGGCTGAGTTGCCACCGCCCCGTTTCAAAGAGGGCGCTCCTATCCATCCATCCATACGTCACGGAGGAAAAGCTGCTGAGAAAACCGAGTGCCGCCAAGCAATACCTCGCGCAAAAAGACCGCGCAATATGCAACGCATTCTTGGCTGAACCAAGCTAAGCCTGGGCCTTTTTTTTCCGGCATGCACTCCGGCCATCTAACCGCCCAATCCATCCTTTCTCACCTCGTTCCATCCATGCGTACAAAAACTGGACTTCGTTGATCATGACCTCCCTTCGCATGCGTAAAATGGACTCAGGCAAGCTGGATCAGCGCGCGGTTGAAGAAAAGAAAACGCACAATGCTGCCACGTCCAAGGCAGGCGGCGTGCATAGCTCTCGCCACGGTGCTCCTGGTCCTGGCCGTAGCTGTTGCTGTGGCGGCGTACTACCGCTACTCGGCACTGTCGGGGGTCCACCGCTTTGGAGCCGACGACCACGGTGTCTGCGCCTCGGCCGATTGCCAGCTACACGCTTCGTTCTTCCGGAGAAGGCTCGACACCCGAGTCAACCCGTGCGAAGACTTCGACGCCTACGTCTGCTCCCTGTGGTCGCCCGCCAGTGGATTATCCCGGGACCTCGTCGAAGAGATGGCGCTTTCCTGGACGCTGAGGGCAGCACGGTTCCTCACGAAGCAGAGCGACGGTGGCCATTATGGCACCAATGGCTCGGTCGCAAATGACCAGGCGAGACATCCCTTACCTCTTTAGACACACTATAGAATGTTCACAGACGTTTGTCTATAAAGTCTGTAGACTTTCTGTAGACAAACCCTCTAGACTACTTTATAGACAATACAGATCCCATATACTATCTATACACAATCTATGGATCTATGGCTATGCATTTTCAGTATAACTTTGTCTACAGAAAGTCTATAGAATATGGACAAAAGGAAGTACCTACAGGGAGGCAATAATCTATAAAAACTCTATAGAAACTTTATAGAAACTCTATAGGTCATTTTTATAAGGGGGATCGGCATTCCTTTTGAAGCGAAAGCTATTACTGACCTGTTTATTCGGTATAGCGTCGTTGTAGTAGTCGGCGTAACTGGAGGTTGGTAACCGCGGGAATGTGGAGATGGAGGGTTACCGTGGAAGTAGGTGGGCATGATTAGAACAGATTAATGAGCGACCGGAATGTGGTTCCGGTGTTAGAACAACATTATAATCCAATGACAGTCTTGGTTGGAGCACTAATTTCGCATAGACGAAAACCGAGTCTTTAGACTTACTCTGTGGAGGGTGCAAATTTTCTGGCGCGAAGCAAATTCGACACTGCGAAAGTCCGATGCGCAGTTTCTTCTGTCGTCGCGTCCATTAGGGGCCGCCGGGGAGCGATGACACTGATAACGGACATGCTTTCAGCATGAAGCCTGGTGATACAAGAACAGCTTTGCAGACTCTCTTTTTTCCTGCCACATCGTCCGATTGGAACAGCCTTCCTAACCACGTTGTGAATGCCCAATCCCGAGAGCAATTTGCTACCCTCATGTGCAAATATTTAACGCAGGAGTGCACATAATTTGTACATTACATTGATTGTATTTTGTGAACTGTGTTTGACTGTACTGGCTGTTTTATCGTACTGGCCGGCGTTTTATAAATTTTGATGTTGTACCCACTCCTATCTTAGTCCAGCTGGACTGATAGTATGTTCAAATAAACAAGTCCTCTTGTCGAAACTTTGGCAAGCACCCTAAAGTCCCCCCCCCCCCCCCCCCGCCCTCTTTCTTGTTCACTTCGTGATTAATTCTGGACAGAAGCAGTTTTGAATGGGAAACAGTTTATGAGCGCAATTTTTCGTGTATAGTATGATTTCGTTATAACAATCAATGCTGTCGGCAGGTTTGCATTTTTTTTGCTCGTAATGTTTTTCCTATCGTCAAAAGCGTTCCCCATTGATTTTCTATTGCAGTCCTATATGCTCGATGCTAGCGTTGGAAGCACTATAAAAGAAGGACTTTGTTGCATATCGGAAGAATAGACCATTACTTTCAACATTTTATACCAGTATCTTACTATTTTTCCGGGTCTTTGAAATTTTTATCCAATAATGTTGGACATGTTCGGCGTACTGTCGGTTGAATGAAACGAGAGTTTGAGCCGCCGCGGTGGCTCAGCGGTTACGGCGCTTGGCTGCTGAACCCAAAGACGCGGGTTCGATCCCTGCCACGGAGGTCGAATTTCGGTGGAGGCGAAATTCTAGAGGCCCGTGTACTGTGCGATGTCGGTGCACGTTAGAGAACCCCAGGTGGTCGAAATTCCCGGAGCCCTTCACTACGTCGTCCCTCATAGCCTGGGTGACTTTGAGACGTTAAACCCGAATAAAACATAGATACACGAGATTGCGTTGCTTTTTCAGCCGGAGTACCCGGGTTCGAACCCGACCGCGGCGGCCGCGTTTAGATGGAGGCGAAATGCAAAAGGCGCCCGTGTGCTGGCGATGCCAGGGCACGTTAAACACCCCCAGGTGGTCGAAATCATACCGGAGCCCTCCACTACGGCACCTCTTTCTCTCTTTCTTCTTTCACTCATACCTTCCTCCCTTCCCTTACGGCGTGGTTCAGGTATCCGCCGAGATATGTGTGACAGATACTGCGCCATATCCTTTCCTCAAAAACCAATTCATTTTTTTTCTTGTTATCGCCAGGACGAGGCTGTGATCTCCGGTCGCAGCGCCGTGGCGGCGTTTGTCCAAAAGTGCATAGCGCAGAAGGACGACGACGCAGACAGCCTGCGGAGGGTGCGCTACTTCGCGGCGTCCCTGGGCATCCCGTGGCCTTACGACGGCGACGAGTCGGTGCACCCGTTCACTGTGCTCGTCAAGCTGGACGCGCTCTGGGGACTCGAGCTGTGGTCTCAGGCAAGCGAATTTCCTAAGCGACTCTGCCAACAGACGTGTTTTAGAGCGAAAGCTCTACTTCTCGGCGTAGAACTTCCGGTTTCGATGGGGATGAGACAATGACCTTTAATGCCTCACAAGGTCAAACAAAACTTAACTGCCTGGTGGGGTTGTCTGAGCTGTGGTAGTATGACCACGTGATTATATGACTATGACCATTGGGTACCTGACCTTCACTTTTGACAGTGACCTTGAAATTTGAGTTGAGACAGTGGGCACTGCATCGATAATGACCTTCAATGCCTCACAAGGTCAAACCAAACATACCTTCATGGTGGTATGGCCCAAGGTATGGTAGTATGACCATGTCGTCTTATGACTGGCCACTGGGTATCTGACTTTCTGACCTTGACTTTGACATTTGATTTGAGACAGTGGGCACCATATCGACAATGGTCTTGCTCTTAAATGCCTCATAAGGCCAAACCGGGCACCACATCGACAATGACCTTCAATACCTCACAAGGTCAAACCGAACTTACTGCGTGGTGTGAAAGAAGCCAACAGCCACAGAAACCAAGGGGCACAGGGGATTCTTAATTTTTTTACTTATTTATTTTGTGGTGTTGATCAATTTATAATATTGCTGAATATGTTATCGCTTAAAGCTAATTGATTAGAAAAGCAGAAGAAAAAACAACCACATGCCGCCGGTGGGATCCGAACCCACGACCTCCGAATTACGCGTCCGGTGCTCTACCTCTGAGCTACGGCGACGGCTGTCAAATCTTCTGCTTTCGGGGGTATTTATATTTACAAGTAACCTAACCTTGAGAGTGTTCATCAGCGCCACCCACGTTCATAAGCGGCGGACGTAGAACGTCCTGAGTTACCGCAGGTGTGACGTAGAACGTCATCGAACGGAGAGGGTGGAAGCTGCGTGAGAACCCTCTTATGCTTCCTATGGCGTCAAGGCTGCCAGAACCGAGGCCCTCGCTAAGCAATTAAGCAAACAAGGGAAGGGGAATGAGGGGCTCGTTATAAATATGAAAGAAGCCAACAGCCACAGAAACCAAGGGGCACAGGGGATTTTTAATTTTTTTTACTTATTTATTTTGTGGTGTTAATCAATTTATAATATTGCTGAATATGTTATCGCTTAAAGCTAATTGATTAGAAAAGCAGAAGAAAAAACAACCACATGCCGCCGGTGGGATCCGAACCCACGACCTCCGAATTACGCGTCCGGTGCTCTACCTCTGAGCTACGGCGACGGCTGCCAAATCTTCTGCTTTCGGGGGTATTTATATTTACAAGTAACCTAACCTTCAGAGTGTTGTATGACCACATGACCACATCGTCATATGGCTGGCCACTGGGTATCTTACTTTGACTTTTTGACTTTGACTTTGACATTTGATTTTATATCGACAATGACCTTAAATGCCTCGCAAGGTCAAACCGAACTTAACTGCATGGCGGTATGTCCTTAGCTAAGGTAGTATGATCACGTGATCATATGACTATGACCTTTGTGTACCTGGCTTTGACCTTTCACTCTGGCCCTTGATCTTGACCTTGATATTTGATCTGAGACAGTGAAGACCATTCTTAACAGAGCTTTCACTCGTATAACTAGGTTCAACCAACGTTAAAAAACCCTGGCCATTTTTTTCGAAGCCCCTTGTACCCTCTGAGGAGCGCACGAAAATTTCAGTGCTACGCGAAAAATTCCTCAGGACTAATGAATTCGAACGCAAAAAAAACTCAGGCCGCAAAAAAGGCACTGCAATTGCTCCCCTGCAGAGTGTATGTCTCGGTACCTGTGCTGCAGACGGTCGTGCTGAAAAACAATCGCCGGAAGGACATCCCGCCGATGCTCGTGATTCGAAAGACAGGAATGGCTGCCGCCTGGCTTGACTTTGTGGTTCTCCTCGACAAGAACGGAGGTCGGCGGGAATACTACAAGGAGATCCAAAGGTACAATCTTTGCCGAAAGTAACCGGGCAGCGGTTGTTTGTTTCTCAGCCGCGTACCGAGGCATTTACGGCAGCCGTTAAGTACTGGTTCTGTGTAAAGTAAGGTGAACCCCTGTCCTCACGTTTTGGCGCCTTTCGGTCTTTAGGGGTGCCGTAAAGACTCCGTTATACGGTTGAGAAGCAAAAACTTGTTGCTCGGTTACTTCTGGCAAAGGGGGTACACCATTGTTGCTTGGATCACGACTGGAAGAGCGTTAGCGCAAACTGGGGAGTGGTGCTAGCCCTACGGATGGTTAAGATGAGCTCTAAGTTCTGTCCACATTGCTCCTCGGAATACATGAAGCGAACCACAGCAGCTTGAAAACGATTTTGTCTTAGTATATCTGCTTAACGCTAGAATTGAAAGAAAAAAAAGAACCGCACTTTGTTTGCTCAGGGGGAGACATAGTGCCTGGTGCTAAGCTTGCAAATCAACTGTTTATTGAGGGCGATGTGCAAGTACCAGTCAGGGTCATAACGAATGCCGAAAAGAGACGCTTAACGCGCGTTGTTCAAGAATGCGGTACGTATTTGTTTATTGATTGAAGAAAATTTCCTACCGAAGCTTTGATGCAGATTGTATATAAGAAGGGCGCGGATTAGTTCAGTCCTCATTGTGCTCATTAGCGCTTTTTAGGTCGCAGTGCAAGCGGACTTCACCGCATTTCGACTCCATCGAAGTTCGGGTGTCATGGCCGCTTTCTAGATGGGCATTTGTGCATAGTTGCCGAATACGATAACCAGTTACCTGCCACACTTAGTATTACTGTGAAAACACTCATAGGCTCACCAGCACCGGCCAAGAATCTTTTCATCTTTAGACCCTGTGTCGTTGTCCAGCAACAGCGACGCCAGGTTAAGTTAAAAAAGAAATCACATCAATATCCCCGACTGGGATTCGAACCCGCGGCGGCACTGAGAGGTAAGCTTCAACTTCCATTCCGCGAGAGCACTAGGCTATACCGCAGGAGAATTCACCTCGTGTTAGACTGCTTTTTGTCTTTATTGCCTGTTTTGACAGATTACAACAGATCATAAACATATGTTTTGCGCTGCACTCTCAAACATCAAGAGCGGACATGTGTTTCACTCGCGTGAGAAAATCAAAACTGTTTCAGGGAACACAACTCTCCCATCAACTCGGTAACTTCATCTCCAAAACATAGCTCCTTGTACACTTCACGTAGCTTAAATATGTTTTCTTTGAAGTAATCGCGGACAGAACGCGCATCTTCATCGCAGTGTCGTACAGCCATGCTGCTTCGCCAAATACTGTGCAGGCCAAGCAGGAAAATTACATCATATTTATAAAGATCCGGCTCAACGTCCAGGAATCGTATCCCATACGGCGTCAAGGGTAAGTCTTTCTTTATTGTACGCTGGAGCACGTCCCAGAAGAGCAGCGCATCCCAGCAATCAATAAAGACGTGTTCTATTGACTCTGGTTTGTGACACAACAAGCAGTCAGCACCCCATGGTAGAAACAATCCCTTCTCCTCCATCCATGTTTTAACCGGCAACGTCCCAGTGTGTAACTTGAAGAAAAACGCCTTCACACCCGCTGGCACCACCATTTTTCGTACTCTTTTTTAAAACATTTCCTGCTTGGCCTCCACTATGCAGAGATCGATAGAGTGTTAGACTGCAGCACACTCTGGCGCTGTGCATTGCCCTTTGTAGACTTCATCAACTTGGTTGGTTGGTTTACGGGGTTTAACGTCCCAAAGCGACTAAGGCTATGAGAGACGCCGTAGTGGAGGGCTCCGGAAATTTCGACCGCCTGGTGTTCCTTAACGTGCACTGACATCGCGCAGTACACGGGCCTCTAGAATTTCTCCTCCGAAGAAATTCGACCGCCGCGGCCGGGATCGAACCCGCGTCTTTCGGGTCAGCAGCCGAGCACCATAACCACTGAGCCACCGCGGCGGCTTTCATCAACTTCCTTTCGCGGCGCGAACAGATCTGGTCAGCTTAATGTCGATCTAAACTTAACCTGAGTCTTATATCGTCGCTCCACGAGCTCATGACACAGCAAAGCAAAACAATGAGCCAGTCAGCCTAAACACATGCTTGCGCATGTCTACTCGGTTTAACTACGGTAAAATCCCACAAATTATTTCACAGCCCCTCCGCTGTTAGTACCCTTTCTCAGAGAGAGCCTCCGGTTAGCCCGGTTTGGTGTAG
Organism: Amblyomma mixtum; assembly: GCF_055824585.1. NCBI lineage: Eukaryota > Metazoa > Arthropoda > Arachnida > Ixodida > Ixodidae > Amblyomma > Amblyomma mixtum. Next base: position 41,682,956 of record NC_143012.1, on the reverse strand, counting down.
AAAACCAGAGTTAGGTTCTGCAGTCTCGCATAGTACCCTCGCGGCGGCTCAGTGGTTAAGGCGCTCCTATACTGAGCCGGAGTACGCGGGTTCGAACCCGACCGCGGCGGCCGCGTTTCGATGGAGGCAGCACGCAAAGTGCGCCCGTTTGCTGTGCGATGTCAGTGCACGATCCCCAGGTTGTCGAGGAGGAGGAGGAAGAACATTTATTTCCGCCGAATATGGCGCGGCAGCCACCTCCGGGTCCGCAAGCAGGCGTCCGGGGAGGCAGTCTGTCGCACCGCGGCCGGAGGACATCCGATCCCGTCTAGGAGAAGAGGTCTTCAGCCTCGGCCGCCAGGCGGACGGCGAAGCGCTGAGTTTTTTCGTCGGAGCTTCTCAGCGTGGCCTCCCATTTATCGCTAGTTTTAATCGCGTTGTGCCCTGGGGCACGAACGCATCTCCAAATTATGTGATCTAATGTTGCCACGTGGCCGCAAAATTTACAAATTTCGGTTTCTGCACCGTCCCTCTTCCGCCCTCTAACACCCGTCCAACTCCTCCACAGGGGCGAGAAGAAATTTCGAGCTTGGAGTCTTCTCCAGTCGTACGACTCCTTTTTACTCAGGGATCTATCCGGTGGCGGATATATCCTCCGGTCTTTCTTTAGATTATCGGTTACATCCCTAAACGTACCAATACTTTCTTTGCTTTTAGATGATGTTGTGGAGGCGTCTGCAGCACCCCGAGGTAGCGAGGAGCGGGCGAGCATGTGGGCAGCCTCGTTGCCGGCGAGACCGGCGTGTGCTGGGGTCCAGATTATAGTGACGCTTTCGGCGAGAGACGACTCGTTCAGAATTTTGGCAGCAGGATTGCTGACTCTACCCTTGCTAAAATTCCTAACCGCCGCTTTGCTATCGCTGACGACGTGTTTCACGCCTGGTCGTGCAATGGCAATGGCTATTGCAATCTCCTCCTCCTCTACCGGCGGTAGATCTCGGTTTCTTTCGATTCCTATGGTGATCCCGGTGTCTAATAGGGCGACTGAGGTTACGTCGCCTTCTTTCCCGATCGCTGCATCGGTGTAGGCGACCGATCCCGGCGGGAGTTTGTCCAATTTGTTAGCGAGGTGCTTAGCTCTGCTTTTCCTCCCCCCCTCGTCGTGTACGGGGTGCATGTTCGTCGGTATGGGGCAGACATATAGATGCTTTCTGATTTCTCGATCTATGCTTTCCCTGACACTTTCGCCTTCCCCGGGCGCTAGTAGGTTTACCCAGTCGAGGATTTGTCTACCTGCCGTCGTTCCTGCGAGTCGCTCTCTCTGGGATATCCTGACCGCCTCAGCCAGCTCTTTCCACCACTCATTGTGCAACCCCATTTTCTCTAGAATGTCGTTAGAAGTAGCTATGGGGAGCCCTAGAGCGCACTTCGTGCATCTCTTAATTATGGTGTTTATTTCCCGTTCTTCGCTCTTGTTGATATTTAGGAATGGAGTCGCATAGCAGATTCTGCTCGTGACAAAAGCTTGTACGAGTCTGTGTCTACTAGCCTCCGTGAGGCCACTCCTTCTGTTGGACGTCTTCTTAAAAACTCTGACTACGAGCTCCGCCTGGTCCTTTAATTTCTTAATCCGGCTTTTGTTACTACCCCTGCGGTTGATAATCATACCTAATATTCTAATTTCATCTACTTTCGGGACCTCGTTCCCGTTGACTTTAATTTTGATATCTGGAGTTATCTTCCCGCTACTGCTGGTCATTACCAGGAGCTCCGATTTTTATGGCGAACAGCATAGACCTACGTCCTCTGCGTGTTTGCTGATTATATCTGCTGCCTCTTGGAGCCTGCATGTGATGTACGAGTCTCTCCCTTTGCAGATCCAGACCGTAACATCGTCCGCGTAGATGCTTAGTTTTAAGTCATCGAGATGCCCAAGCTTACGGGGCAGCTTCCTCATTACGATGTTAAAAAGGAAGGGTGAGAGCACAGCCCCCTGCGGAGTGCCTCTATTGCCCAGCGGAAACTCTTCCGATGTTAAGCCCTGAAAGCTGATGATCGCCGTCCTGTCTCGCAGGAATGATCTAATGTAGTTGTAGGTTCTTTCGCCTACTCCTAGCTCAGCTAGCCCGTCGAGAATGGCGTCGTGGCTGACGTTGTCGAAAGCTTTCTTGAGATCTAAGCCTAGAATGGCTTTCGTATTTTTTTTTCCTGAAGTCGCTTGCTACATCGTTATGAAGTCTGAGCATGGTATCTTGCGTACAGAGGCCGTGCCTGAATCCGAACAATTCAGCCGCCCACGCATCATTCTCTTCGGTGTATGTGGTTAGCCTCCTCTGAATGACTTTCTCTAGTAGTTTGCCTACGCAGGAGGTTAGTGATATTGGGCGGAGATTCTCTAAGCCCGGTGGTTTTTCCTGCTTGTGGATTAGGGTGATCTTAGCCCTCTTCCACTCTTGGGGTACTTGACCACTCTCCCACACCTGATTTAGGTATCCGGTTTGGGCTCTGATCGATTCGTCGAAGTTATTACGGAGACCTCTACTGCGGCACCTCTTTCTTCCTCCCTTCTTATATTCTCTCCTTTATCCCTTCCCTTACGTCGTCGTTCGGGTGTCCACCGAGGTATGCGAGACAGTTACTGCGTCATTTACTTTTCCCAAAACCAATTTTCAATTTTCATTTATCGCAAGGGAACAGCCGTTGACAATTCGTAACGAGATATTGGAAGTGGTAAGGGAATACATCTACTTAGGCCAGGTAGTGACAGGTTGAGACCGGTGATCCGGTTCATGAGAGGGAAATAACTGCAAGAATAAGAATGGGGTGCAGTGCATATGGCAGGTTCTCTCAGAATATGAATGACAATTTACTAATATCCCTCAAGAGACAAGTAAGTATACAACAGCTGTATCTTACCGGTACTCACGTATGGGGCAGAAACGTGGAGGCTAACAAAGAGGGTTCAGTTTAACTTAAGGACAACGCAGCGAGCTATGGAAAGAAAAAATGATAGGCCCAACGTTAAGAGACCGGAAGCGGGCAGATTGGGTGAGGGAACAAATGCGGGTTAATGACATCCAAGTCGAAATCGAGAGGAAGAAATGGGCTTGCGCAGGGCATTTAATGCGAAGGCAAGATAACCGCTGGTCCTTAAGGCATAGCAGGGGACGACAGAAAGTTAGGTAGGCGGATGAGATTAAGTTTGCGGGGATATGGTGGCCGCAATTGTCAAAGGACAGGGCTAATTCAAGAGACATGGCAGAGGCCTTTGCACTGCAGTGGACGTAGTTAGGCGGCTGACGATCATGTTGATTTAAAGGAATCCCACGAAGTGTAGTAGACTCGAAGTACTAAATTAACTACAAGGGCTGCGTTCTAGTAATGTGCGTTCTAACTGATTACTGCCGTGTTTTAAACATACAAATAACGTGCAGGCTCTACGGGTTACCCATGCCGAGCGAGGCGACCATATCCGCACACCTCATCTTGGAACGGGCGGTCTTAACCACCCTGGCGGCCGGCGTCAACGAGACCGGCCGCGAAGCCGTCTACACCACGGTCGCTCGTCTCGATCCCCTCTTCAGCAGCCTGAACGGCTACCCGCTTTCGAAAACCATACTGTTCGTCTTCAATTCCTCGGGAATCGTCGCACAAAGCCGCGTCTACATCACCGACCGCCACTTCCTGGTCACCACGGACTGGCTTCTGAGCAAGTTCAGCAAGCGGCAGCTCCTGGAACACATCGCCTGGTGGTTCGCCCAGATATGCGCGGTGGCGGCCTCGCGGAAGGCAAGGGTGCTGGTTATGAGCAACGAGGACGGCGCGCGAATGCTGAAGGCGTCTCGATGCATTGAAACTGCCGCAGCCTGGTTCGGCCCGGCGCTGTACTACAGGAGCGACGCGGAGGACTTCACGGTAGAGCGAAGGAAGAGCGTGGACAACTTTCTGCACGGTCTGACCGTGCAGACGCAGAGAGCCCTGGCGGCGACCACGTGGGTAGACGAGCATACGAGGCGGGTTATGGAGCTAAGGCTGCGTGATCTCAGAGTCGTGGCCTGGATGGATCAGCTGGAAAGCAGCGGAGGACCACGGCAAGACCATAGTTGGGGATCGTTCTCCGACTACTGGTACGACTCCAAAAAGGTATGGACATATCGGCTGGAAACAGTGGGAATGCCCCAAGTTGAGAGAACGTGGAACACAGGAACCAACGGTGTCCATTGTTTAGCATTGTTGAAAGAAAACGGCGCAAAAAAATTCAGGAGGCGCTTTGGCTCTCTGAAGTGCTGCAAGGCGAAAGCTTTTCCTGGCGCACTGTTTGGCATTGACTACGAGATTGTTTGTGCTGTACTAGTGCTTTATTTGACCACACATTATAACTACACACTTTGACTGCCGACTTTGACTGCTTCTTTTGCAAGACTCTCTCTCTGCTTCGACGAGTTCGGTTGTATCCATGGCTCTGTTCGCAGTAATGAGGTATGTTATGTGGTCACCCACGGACGCCTTATGCCCCCTGTCGGAGCAGACAACTATTTTATTAGTTGTCGTGTGCTCCAAAAGGGGGCGTCAGGCATCCGTGGGTGACCTCATTACTTCGAATCCGCGCACTCTGATGTCATAACCATTTCGACCAACTGAAAAGCGTAACATCTCTGCTGACAACCTTCTGTCGACAACGATGAGGCATTAAATGCTTTCGCCTTAAGATAGCCGCCGTGGTGGCTAAATGGTTATGGCGGTCGGCTGCTGACCCGCAGGACGCGGCGGTCGAATTTCGATGGAGGCGAAATTCTAGAGGCCCGTGTACTGTGCGATGTCAGTGCACGTTCAAGAACCCCAGGTGGTCGAAATTTCCGGAGCCCTTCACTACGGCGTCCCTCATAGCCGCAGTCGCTTTGGGACGTTGAACCCCTATAAACCATGTACCAAGTAAACAAAGATAACAGACGATCTACGAGAGCGCAGAGTCACAAGGCGGGCGGCGTATTTGATTCTTTTCTGTTTTCGTTCGTCTCTGTTGCGCCGATTTCTTTCAAGGTGCATTAATAATAAAGACACCGAGCCGCTTTGTTTTTCACTTTGCTACTCGTCGTGTGTTCCGCGGTGTGCTATAGAAAATGTGCGCGACCAACTAGGTCATGTTACTGTACCCTATTGAGTTGAACCTGCATATTTCGATAATTCGATGCATACTAATTGGTAATCGATGCGGTTATGTCTAATGTAAAAGCAAAAATACTTTGTACCTACCCTAGTGACGTGTTCCTTGCAGCGATGTGCAGGCCACCGTTGTGCAGGCTACCGCTAGGTAGGCGTTGCTGGATGTAAACTGCTTCGCATCAAAGCCATAGCGTACGATGATTTGCAACTAGCGACGGCTTATCATAGGATGTCGAATCCTATAAACAGTACACTTTGATTACCGGGAGCTTAGCAGAGAGTGTCAGCGAGTCAGTTGCGCGTATGAAATTAGGAAGTTTACGAGGAACGCTGGCTATACAGGACGTGGTTAATTGGAGGGATATGGGAAAGGCATTTTTCCTGCAGATGACGTAGTTAGGCTGATGGTTATGATGATCGTCAACAGAACCTCAATAGAATGAAGGTGTACATGCTGCTTCCGCAATGCCTTCGGCAGCGACACGAACGAAGCACGCCGGGCGGGGGTCCCCGCGAGGCTTTAGGTGGTAATGTTGCTTTCACAGCCAAACCAACAGGTCCCTTCACGCGTTAAGTATTTCTAGAGCGCCGATAGAAAATCACCACTAGCAGAGTGGCGGCGGGCAGTTCGATATATCGAACGTTCCACTAAACCATACCCAACTATTCTCAACAAAAGCATTTTTTAGCGGGAAACCGCTATGAACGCAATTTCTTCATATAATTTAAGATTTCACTATAACAAACAACATCCACAAATCACCCGAATGCAGTCTTGCATCTTTTTTTTTTCTACGAACGTTTCTGCGATTGTCAAAAATGTTCTTTTTTTTTTCTATGGCAGTCTTTAACTCTTTAATGCGATCAATGGAAACCCTTGAAAAGAAAGATTTTGCCACATGTCGGAAGAATGGACTATTACCCTCAATATTTCTATAACAGTGTCTTAGTTTTCCAATGTTCAATATTTTTATCCAAGAATGTTGGACATAGCGTGTCAGCCAAGGAGGCACGAACTTTCCAGCATTACGAAGCCCGCGTCTGCCGGAAGTGTTCGGAGAACTGGATTATGAACGGCTGGGGTTAAAAGTTAATATCCTTGTAATTTCTGATTTATCTGATGACCAAGGTGATTTAGAAGTGGTGTACCGAGAAGAACTGGCTATTCCAATGTGCCGAGCCATAACGCGGCCTTCGAACGATGAAAAATTCAGGGGGCACTTTGGCTCTCTAAAGTGCTGTAAGGCGAAAGCCTTTCCTGGCACACTGTTTGGCATTGACTGCGAGACTGTTTGTGCTGTACTAGAGCTTTATTTGACTACACATTTCAACTACACACTTTGACTGCCGTCTTTGACTGCTTCTTTAGCACGACTCACTCTCTCCTTTTGATGAGTTCGGTTGTATCCATGGCTCTGTTAGCAGTAATGAGGTTTGTAATGTGGTCACCCACGGACGTCTTACGCCCCCTGTCGGAGCGGACGACAACTATTTTATTAGTTGTCGTCTGCCCCAAAAGGGGGCGTCAGGCATCCTGGGTAACCTCATTACTGCGAATCCGAGCACTCTGACGTCACAATGCTTCGATAAGTTCGGTTGTATCCATGGCTCTGTTAGCAGTAATGAGGTTTGTAATGTGTTCACCCACGGACGCCTTACGCCCCCTGTCGGAGCGGACGACAACTATTTTATTAGTTGTCGTCTGCTCCAAAAGGGGGCGTCAGGCATCCGTGGGTGACCTCATTACTTCGAATCCGAGCACTCTGACGTCACAATGCTTCGATGAGTTCGGCTGTATCCATGGCTCTGTTCGCAGTAATAAGGTATGTAATGTGGTCACCCACGGACACCTTACGACCCCTGTCGGAGCGGGCGACAACTATTTTGTTAGTTGTCGTCTGCTCCAAAAGGGGGCGCAAGGCATTTGTGGGTGACCTCATTACTGCGAATCCGCGCACTGACGTCATAACCATTTCGGCCAACCGAAAAGCGTGACACCTCTGCTGACAACCTTCTAGGGACAACCTTCTGTCGACAAGCTTCTGTTGACAACCATGAGGCATTAAATTCTTTCGCCTTAAAACTGTGGAGCAGGAATTCCTGGAGAACTGGATCGCGGCGGCCAAGCACCGACTCAGGGAGAAGGGCGCCGTTGGTCTCCTGAGCGAGGTAAAGTACTGGCTCGCCTCGCCGTACCAGGGAGTGCTGTACGCGTACCTGACCAACCTGGTGGAGGTGTCGCACGCCGCTCTCGCCGGGCCGCTGTTCTACGCCCACAAGGGGACGGGGGTGCTTCGTGCCGCCAGCTTCGGAGGGCTGGCCACAGCCTTCCTGGACGCAGCGCTCAGGATGTTCGACCTTCAGGTGAGTGAACCGCAAAGCGCGTGCTTAGCGAAGCGGTTCTAACGTGAGGGACCGAGGCTATGGTTATAACTGCTGGAACAGACACTAGCGCATACCGGGCACCCCTGCTAAAATGTAACCAAAAAAATTCAGGGGGCACTGTGGCTCTCTAAAGTGCTGCAAGGCGAAAGCGTTTCCTGGCGCACTGTTTGTTTTTATTTACTTTTTATTTTTCATATTTTGCTTTTTTATGTTTTATTTTTGATCCTTTTCTTGTTTATTGTTTTTGTCTTATCTTATTTTATTTTGTTTTTGTTGTTGTTTATTCCCTTATTTTTATTTTTTATTTTTCCTTTTCTTGACTTTATTCCTTTTATTTCATTTATGAAACCCATGCATTCACTAGATGCACCTTTATTCATGCTCGAACCTTGAGCCTTCGTGGCGAAGTGGTAGCGTCTCCGCTTCAAATGCCAAAATGCTGTGGTTCGATTCCCACCCTCGGCGCAGTTTCCTTTTAAGCAGGGATGCCGAAAGGCGGACAAATCTGCCGACACGTCTGCCCACGCGTCTGCTAACGACAGTATGAGGCATTAAAGGCTTTCGCCTTAAAAATTGGAGAGCATTGCAGTTTACTGCATTCGACAAACGCAAAAATATTTGCGTTTGAACGTCAGCAACTTCTGCGTCATCCTTGTAACCTGACACTTCACACGTGACACTTATCACGAGACCCTTTGATGACGTCAACAACTTTTTTTGCATGTAGTTGTTGTCTAACATCAGTACACGTACCTAACACGCTTTACCGTTGTACACACCACAACGCGTTCACTTCGTAAACCCTCTATAACATACTTTAACCAGCAGCGTATGGTTTTCGTGCCCGCCTGGCGCACTGAGGGCGTGGGTTTGAATCTCTATTCGCGCAAACGTCCTTTTTCGAATTGTCATTTTCGCGCGGGCACGCTCTGATGACACGCGGTGCTGGCAGGTCCTGTACACGCCACTCGCGTGACAAAAAATGCTTTCGCATTGACATTTTGAAAAAGACTGAATGGATAAATATTTTGAAGAAGTGAGTGAGACGAGTGCAACCAATTGAGTGCTGTTCAGAATCACATAGCCTAGTGAACAGAATGTTTATCGTTTTCATAGTTAAGGATTATTAATATATAATCAGCTACGGTATTAAACACTAGATTAAGTATTAAAGTTTGAATCCGGATGTCGTCGATCATCTTCAAGAACAGTCAGCTGGAATGTTTGCGCCAAGGTACCATTTATGTAGTTTTTTTTTGACCGGCCTGGAAAGAAAGCTTGCAAAACAGTAAACTTACCCTGCAACAGTGGTGCTATTTCAGATCCTCAAGCCTTATCTCAGAGAACGAAAACCGCTTTTCACTGGGACGCTCTTCCGGGAGGGGCTTTGTCTGTGCTTTGTACTTGTGATATGCACCAGCGATTGTCAGTGGTAAGTTTTTGCATTTCGTGGGTTTTCTTAAAGACCGCAAAATAGAGCTGTGGGAATGGTACTTTGATGAACAGATTCCATCAAGTTGTTTTGCAAGATAATCTGCAAGTTCTAGTCTGGCACTTCGATTGTGAGGCCAGTATTTTAAAGTTAGATAGTTATTCTTCGGTAATTATTTAACTTTGGAGAAAGTTTCTAACCAAGCGACCAAGCGAAGCTGAACTGTTCGCGCCACCGCGGGTTCGCAACCCAGGCATGGCGCTTTTGCGGCGATATTTATTTTATTTCTGCACCCTCAAGTTCAGGGACAACGCAAGATTATTGGTTGGGTTTGACCCCTTGATGTAGAGCTTTCACACTAAATTCATGTTTTCTGAACCAAATTATAAATTTCGCCAGGAACTGAACATTTGTGTAGATGTGTTTTCCAGACTCCTCATTAAGCCTGAAGGAAGCGCCCTTGAATTTACAGATGAAGTGAGATTCTAGGATGGTTGCTTTCGGGTTACAGAATTCGCGACCAGGAAGGAAGTCGTGGCCACGAATACCGCAACCTGGACTTGACCGTAGAAAGATTCATGTCCCTGCTGCAGTCAGGTATGGTGCGTTTCCGGCATTTACGTTAGCACACCTGGTACACGCAGGGAATCCGAATAGAGGAAGGCCAGCCCAGGTCTTGGATGAGTCCATTAGCCGAGCACCAGCTTTACCGCAGGCTCAGGTGCAGCAGCATCAACGGCGAAAACCTGCTCCAGGTGGCGAGTCTGCGTGTCGCCTGGGACGCCTACAAGAACGACTCAGGGTAAGTAGCCGTAGACATGGCTCATCAGTTCGTAGCTCATATGCATAGTCTGTAAGGCATAGTCCATCATAGCCTTCACGTGTTGGGCTAGTCTGTTAGACATAGTTAAAGCATGTCTTCACCTGTTCGGCGTAGTCTATTAGGCCTTCGTTAAAACAGGCCTTGTTCAGGCGTAGTCTTGACGTGTTAGGCGTCTGTTAGTCATCGTTAAGGTTAGTCTTCACCTTCTGGGCATTTGTTAGCAATCGTTAAAGCATAGTCTTCACCTGTTGGGCCTCTGTTTGACATCATTAAGGCGTACTCTTCATCTGTTAGGCATCTGCTACGCAAAGTTCAAGCCTTTCAGGCGGGGTCATAAGCGTTGTCGCCTGCCTAGGCATGTGCAGTTTTTAAAGGAACACTCTAAAAAAAAGAATGAGTTCGCCTGTGTCGATTTATTAAGAAATTTTTTATCGCAAACAGGTGCATTTTACTGAAAAAAAGAACTTTTATTAGCTCCCAAAGAAGGTGTATCGACATCGTGTATCGTGCGATGCCAGGGCACGTTAAAGAACCCCGGGCGGTCGTAATTTCCGCAGCCCTTCACTACGGTCTCCCTCATAGCCTGAGTCGCTTTGGGACGTTAAACCTCCATAAACCATAAACCGTAATAAAGGTACATAAAACAATTTTGATGGGAACAATACTTGTATGTACTTGCCACTAGGTGCATTCAATATGACCTGAGCCACTGGTGCTTGGTGTAAATCTACGCTTATTCACTTCGAATCATGAAAAAATTGCGTTCATGAGCACTTTTCAATTCAAAAATGTTTTTATCCAAACTTCTTCGGTATGTCGTATTTTGTTGCCAATGAAAAGTCAACCGTTACAAAAAAGGTACATAAACGCGAAGGGCTCCGGAAATTTCGACCACCTGGGGTTCTTTAACGTGCCCTCACATCGCACGGTACATGATATCAGTGCACGCTAAAGAACCCCAGGTGGTCGAAATTTCCGGAGCCCTTCACTACGGTCTCCCTCATAGCCTGAGTCACTTTGGGAAGTTAAACCTCCATAAACCATAAACTGTAATAAAGGTACATAAAACAATTTTGATGGGAACAGTACTTGTATGTACTTGCCACTAGGTGCATTCAATATGACCTGAGCCACTGGCGCTTGGTGTAAATCTACGCTTATTCACTTCGAATCATGAAAGAATTGCGTTCATGAGCACCTTTCAATTCAAAAATGTTTTTATCCAAACTTCTTCGGCATGTCGTATTTTGTTGCCAATGAAAAGTCAACCGTTACAAAAAAGGTACATAAACGCGAAGGGCTCCGGAAATTTCGACCACTTGGGGTTCTTTAACGTGCCCTCACATCGCACGGTACACGATATCAGTGCACGTTAAAGAACCCCAGGTGGTCGAAATTTCCGGAGCCCTTCACTACGGTCTCCCTCATAGCCTGAGTCACTTTGGGACGTTAAACCTCCATAAATCATTAACCGTAATAAAGGTACATAAAACATTTTTGATAGGAACAATACTTGTATGTAGTTGTCATTAGGTCCATTCAAAATGACCTGAGACACTGGTGTTTGGCGGAAATCTATGCTTAATCACTTCGAATCATGAAAAAATTGCGTTCATGAACACTCGCGCGTTCCTGCAGTGACTCGACGTCGGGCCAACAGCTGGGCATCCTGGACTGGTCGGGCAGTCTCCAGCTCTACACTCCTGACCAGATTTTCTTCCTCACCTACTGCCTCCGCTTCTGCAACACAGGCATCAACTGCGGCGCTGCGGTGCGCAGTCTCCCTGGCTTCGGCTACGCCTTCGGCTGCGGCAAGCGCCTCGCCGACGAAGACGAGAAGAAGCAGTGCCGGTTCTTCGCATAGTTTCGTTTTCACTGCTCAAGTGCTTATGGAGCCTAACGCTAAACTCGTTATCGGACACACAATTTATCCATCAGCGAAGTGCGAAAAAGAACTATGCTAACATACAGATGTCCCAGACCGACGTGTTTTGTCGGTAATAACCCTAATATTTGTGCTTCGGACGTTGTGATAAGTTGGCGCAGGACGTCAATGTGGAAATGGTGAGCGCAAAAGCGCGGTCTTGTTCCAATTTTTCTTCTCAGTCACAACCCCCATGTAAAGAAGCGGTACTGCTTTAGACACTTGTGTGCGTGCATTCCCTTTCTGATTTCTGAACTTTTAACAATTACGCAAGACAAGTGTCATCAAAGCGCTATCAAGATAGAAACGCATCAGTTACGAACGATAGTGGAAGCTTGACTGCTGCCAGGAAGCTTCTGGTGAAAAGTTCTGTTTAAAAAAATTATGAATTGCTAGAATTTTGTTCTCTGATTTATTAGTTTGGAATTTTCGTTCATACAAGGAGTGAGACCTTCTCGGCGATATATGTTTCGTGGGACTGAAAAATGGTAATATTTCCTTTCGGTATGGAGCAGCGCTCTCTCATGCTTGCACCAAGTTTCAAAATATATGGTGTCCCATGTTGCGTAAGCTTTGAACCGCTCATAATATATGACAGCTTTAAAGGCGCAACGTCAAAATTTCACGCTGGATTTTGCGTATCTTTTGTAAATATATAATAAACCACTGTCAAACGGCTCCCTGTTTCGCAAAACCTTTCACTTTTCACTTGTCCACAGGATGTAAACAAAGACGGCGACGAAGTGAGTACTTAATGCGTGGTGGAGGGTCGCGCAGTCTACTAGATACCTCAGGACACTTAAATATCCGCATCGAATGCCAGATGAAAGAATTTATTTGCAGCTTGGTCGAAGAGGCACCATACTTACGCAGATCTGGAGAAAAGTAACAAAAAAATAAAAGGTTTAGCGCTTGTTGAACCAAGTGAAACGAGCGAAAGCTCTGTTCAGCATGTTTACGCATGGTTTGGCGCCGGAATCAATTCGGCGCTCGCCTCATCCACGGCGAGACTGAGCGACCACGGCGAGACTGAGCGACCGAGTGGCAACGAAGCAGCTGTGTACCCCCGCTTGTCACGTGGTACTGCAGCGGCCAGACCCTGAGCGAGTGCAGCTGCGCCGCTCCACAGCGAGTCACGTGGTATGACGTCACTTGCCACACCTCCGCTCCACCGGTTCAAGGTCAAACGCGCACCAAACTTGACCTTGGGAGTTTTTGTGCGAAGAGTAGGGCTTTTGCTCTAAAATTTATCTATGAATAGTGTTAATCCTTTGCACGCTGTCCTGCTCCTTGGAAGGAGCAAATTAATAGGATGCTAAAAAGTGTGTTAAAGAGCATAGCCTATAATTCTTCTGCAGCCTTTGGTGAGGATGTAAATCCTTAGGCTTGCCGTCTTTTGAATCTCTTTTTAAGCAGATACTATAAACCATTTTAACCTGTTTAACATCCGCCATTGATGAATGGTATGCCCCTGAAAAGGCAAGTCATCTTGTCGAAACTTTGTCTAAGCACCCTGAGTCTCTCCCCCCCCCCTTTTATTCACTTTGTCTTGAAGAGTATGAGTTTCCAAAAAGGAAATTCAGAATTTTGCTGCAGCTATTTAAAGAATGATAAAGTTCTGCTTGAACAGAACTTTCTTTGAGCAGAACTTTCCACAATTCTGACGGGAATTGTTCAGGATTCTATTTGAGCACCAGTTTTCTATGTGCGTTTTTAAGTTATCTATGATTACGTGTGTACTCGGAACAGCTATGTATGCTGATCATGCTGCACTAACTTTTTAGGGAGATTGGCGACACCGTAAAAATGGAATAATGGATCAGCCTATCTCGCTACCTCTCGCTTTGTATGCAATCATTGAGAGAGGCTGGTCAGGTGGCTCTTGATGATTACGAAGTGAACAAGGGAGGGGATAACCTCAGGTTGCTTGCCATCGTTTCGGCAACAGGACTTCGTTTGTATGCAGGTGTGTTGAAGTAGTTACAAGTTTTTAAAAACTATCTCTTGGAAGAAGCTGACTCGAGAAGGCATCTGGATTGAACAGGGCACTCTTTAAAGTGTGCTTTAAAATATCATGATCAGTGTTTCGTGCTGTTGAGAAGGAGAATACTTGAGTATATCCGTTTTCAAAATCATTGCATACTCCATATTTTACTGCCATTTCGCGTACTGCTGTAATTCATGGGTTTCTACTTTTAACCGAAGTTGTAAACAATTTCAAACTTCTCAAGAAAGCCTTTGATGAAGTATTCTAATACTCACCAGCCAACCCGCACACTCTTTCGGGAACTCAATATTCTTCCATGTATGCTTGTACTTCAGTTAAAGGTAGCAATTGCAGTCAGTAACTTTACTTTGCAGTCAGTAACTTAACTTTACCTACAGTGGTTCAATCCGTTTACTCGACAAACTAGCCACAGCAGAAATGCTAGCAACCGGAACTTTAATCTCTCTGTAAAGTGTAATGTTTATGATGAACCCTTATTGCAGGTTTACGGTGCAAACTTATCGAATGATATTTCGCTTGAATTGAAAACAACCAGACACTCACTTCTCGGTGAATATATTTTCTTGATAAGAGATAGCAGAATTCATTGTTTGTAATTTTATCTTTCGTGCGTGACTTATTTATCTTGTGCAGTCTATGTTATTAGTGTTTGTTATCATGCCAAGCATCCATGACTGCAGGCCTCAAGCAGCTTCCGCTGTTTGCACAACAGCTTTCGATGTTCAGTTTACTTTGTAAATATAACTGTGAATATAAAGAAAATGACACTAATTCGCTCAGGGCAATTAATAGGGCAAATCTGAGCAAAAAATTTAAAACAAAATTAGTTTGAGAGGAAGGAAATGGCGCAGTAATTGTCTCGCATCTCCTCGGACACCTGAATCGCGCCGTAACGGAAGGAAGGAAGGTGGGAGTGGAAGAAGAAACGGAGAAAGGTCCCGCAGTGGAGGGCTCCGGAAGAATTTCAACCGGATTCCTCCACTACGGCACCTCTTTCTATCTTTTTCTCTGTGAGCAGGAAACACATGAATTTTTCGGAAGATTGGTTTGTTTATTCGTTTGGGGGGAGGGGGGGGGCGTTAACGTCCCAAAGCGACTCAGGCCGTGAGGGACGCCGTAGTGAAGGGCTCCGGAAATTTCGACCTCCTGGGGTTCTTAACGTGCACTGATATCGCACAGTACACAGGCCTCTAGAATTTCGCCTCCATCGAAATTCGACGGAGGCGCAATGTCACCCTACGGTTGCGAAAGAAATAGCTCACCGGCAAGCATTTCAGGCTTCCCCAGCACCCACACTAGCTTTTGTGGGTCCTGCAGGACACAAGCTTTTTACAGAAAGCTGTTTTAGGGAGCTCACCCACGCCGGAAGTTCGGTCCCGTCAGAGGTGCGCTTATTATTGAGCTGCTTCTCAAGGAAGGCCACAATTGGCTACTAGCAGTGAAGAAATATCCAAAGAGCGCTTTTGGCGAGAAAAATTAAACTCAACTAGTCACCCTGGCTGGTTAGGATCCCTGTCGATCGCGGCGCCTGTACAGTCGTTGCGGCGCGTCTATGCGACGATCGTGAGCGCGCCTTCTTCACTTTGTTCGTTTCAAGCAACGATCGCTGTCATGCGCCAGCGGAGCGGAGTGCGGGAAATTTGCTTGCCGGGTAACGCTCGCAGTGGCCGTGGCCGCACGCTTTGTAACGGCTCGTCAGCTCTCGGTATAGCTGCAGGCGACGGAACAGCGCTACGCATTCTGTTTTCGCTCAGTGAGTAACGACTTTGCCGTTCGTCGTCGGGTGACCAGGGGAAGTCGGTCAGCTTCGCTTTGATGATGAGCGCTCGTGCTACAGTGCTGCGCTCAGGCGTGCTACCCGCTGTTTTGGATGGTTGGCGTGAGCCTGGTTGATTCTGTGCCTTTGTGTATGTTTATATCAAGCGTGTCCCTGAGTCAAATACGTGCTGCCGACCAGCTTTTAGAGTTAGCCGACGCAGCCACCCTGAATGATGTCTGACAGTTCGCCCAAGATGACCAGGCCGCTACGTGGGCCCAGCTCAGTGCCTACAACGCTTCCACTCAAGCGACGTCAGCACACCTTGGCGAACGTCTTATGGTCAGTAACAGTAAGCATACATAAGTAGAAAATATTCAGGCTTAGTGACGGGAGAGGGTACCGTCAGCATACGACGCATATCACGGATTCTCACCTTTGCCGAAATCAACGGTTAATAGATGTCCTTGCGGATAGAAATGCAGGCGAACTGTGTGTGTATAAAAAGATTATTATACACTATAGAGCGATAAAGTTTGTAGCATACCCAGTTTAACATAAAGAACGAAAAAAGAACAGAAGTCCCAAAAAGGGGCAGAATTTTACGTTATGCATGATGAACTAACTGGTGGACGTCTGTAGGTGATGATTCATGAGAAGCTTTCGGAAAGGGCATTTAACAGTAAAAAGGCGTTGCCGTATGTCCCATTAATGTTTGCAGGTTTTTTTTCCAGAAAGAAAAACGGACTTTGTGTGATTATTCAGTAGAACTCGGTGGAGGGGGTGTGGGGTTGTATAATGCAAGCCCGTGCTTTTATGTCACACAGACATATGGCACCCGGAGACCATTTGAACTCGTCTACAGGAGTCGTGCGCCTGTTAAGATTCTAATCCCTGCCCTCTGAACGAGTGGAGCTAGTCACGGTTGAAGCATAGTACGCGCGGGTAATGGACGATTAAGGCCGATTCACACGACGGACCGTTCGTCCGCGGCCCGCGCACTACGTGTTCATGCGTCAGCACTTTGAGAGGCGCGCTGTCGGCCGCCATCCATCCAGCCATCCAGCGCGCCTCTCAATGTGCTGACGCATGAACACGTAGTGCGCTGGCCGCGGACGAACGGTCCGTCGTGTGAATCGGCCTTTATGTTATCTCGTCGTACTCGGCAATCAGAAGCGAGTCAGTCCCGTGCCTACTGCGGACGATCCGTACGGTTATCACGAATGCGATCTTCAGGCTACACAAGGGAAACGAAACTACATGACGGTACGCCTTCAGCCCAACTCCGAGCGCACCGCCAATTCTCAATGCACGACACTTGCGCTGCCGACTCGGGACGTTTGTGTTTGAACTTCCGTTGATGCATCGTTTTGTAGTTTTCTTTTTTTTTTTATTCATTGCACGGGGTGGTTCCGCTCGGCACGAACGTTTACTTACTACAGAAGCGTTACAGTTGGGTTTCTTCCTGCCGCCTGTCAGCCAATTCCATTTTTTTTTCTTTGCTCGCTTTGTTTTGTTTCCCCGTCGCCTACCGGGCAGAAAGGAGAAAGCCGGGTAGCATAGCAGTTTAACGAAGACATGGCTGCTATGAAGTACCGCAATCAGCAGGCTTTTTATGATAGTGGCGGCCCAAAACCCACGACGTTGCGTTCCAAGCACTGTTCACTTGCTGGGTCACTTTAAGGCAATTTTTTCATGTTTTTTTTTTTGCCGTTAACAAAAGACATATGTGTCGTATTTTCTGTGGTTTAGAGCGATTCTTTCGGAAGCGCATTGTCACCTTGGTGCCTCAGCAGCGCAGGGTCTGCGCTTCTGAGACTAAACATGCAC
Source organism: Amblyomma mixtum (assembly GCF_055824585.1). Taxonomy (NCBI): domain Eukaryota; kingdom Metazoa; phylum Arthropoda; class Arachnida; order Ixodida; family Ixodidae; genus Amblyomma; species Amblyomma mixtum. The sequence continues at coordinate 41,665,656 of NC_143012.1, read as the reverse complement.
TCATCGTCTTAGCAGCAAGCGCGGGAGCACACGTGCGTAGCGTTGGTTCGGAATATGGGAGATGCCTGATTAATGGCCACTTTCTCCGCGCATTGAAACTGTGAAAATGGGCCAAAGAACCCTGCAGAGCGTACACAAATAAATCACTAAAGAACAAAAAATATGTCACCATATCTATTTCCTTATCCACCCCCGACTGCAAATTAATGTTTTAAGACCTTATACACAATAAAACTGAATCGGCTGAATATGACAGTGAAAGGTACAGCCTTTCCGATTTTTAATCATATGACGTATGGTGGGAAGCTGTGCGCGGAAAGTGGAGCGCCAACGCAGTCTGACCGCAGCTCGATTGAGAACCGATATAAAACTAATCATTAATTAGTAATTTTCATTACTTAGTAATTAGTCATTAATTATGTGCGACATCATCCAGCGGTGACATCACCAATGCCACAGAGGCAGTCAAAGTGGCGCGGAAAACGCTTTCGCCTCTACGCACTGTACACAGTAAAAGTACCCCTGATTTTTTTACTTTTCGCCTTCATCGAAACCGCGTACTCCACTGGAGCTCAGTAGTCGGGCGCCCTAACCACTGAGCCACCGCGGAGGGTATGATACGATTTTTGAAGCGAAAAGCTTCACTACGCGGGTCAGAGCTGAGCTTCGCGTGAGCCGAACTGGTGAGTTAAGCGCATGCGCGAAACCGAGTGACGTCACGCGCCACGCAGTGTTCGTTCCTCGCCGCTGCCGCAGCCGTCGCCGCCGCCGACTCCGTCGCCTGACCTTTCGGCACAGCCGCGCGCTACTTCGCATGTGCGTCGCCTCCTCGCTGTCGCTGCAGCTGCGCGCTTCGCCTCCTCGTCCACCGTTTGACCTTTCGTTGCATCCGCGTGTTGCCCGCGTCGCAGCCGGCAACCGTCCTCTCCGCATTCCTGCGGGCAGTTTTAACCGCGCCTATTTCCGTCTCCTCCGCCTCCGTACAGGCAGTGTGTGGACGGCCGTCAAACCAAGCATAACTGAAGCTTTTGGCTTGTATATCCAGGCTTAACCAGAGCTAAGCCACTGCCTATATTTTTTTACGCAGCCCCCGATTTTTTACGGCATGCGGTGCCGACAGCGCCGACGGCTTTTCGACCGAACGAGCTGTGTGCGGTGTCGCGTAAAAATTGTACCCAGTGAGAACGGGATCACACACACACACACACACACACACACACACACACACACACACACACACACACACACACACACACACGCACACACACACACACACACACACACACACACACACACACACGCACGCACGCACGCACGCACGCACGCACGCACGCACGCACGCACGCACGCACGCACGCACGCACGCACGCACGCACGCACACACACACACACACACACACACACACACACACACACACACACACACACACACACACACACATGGGATGGTGGTGGTGAACCTTTTATTACGCCCAAAAACAGGGGTCCAGTCCAAGGACCGGTTGCGCTGGCTCAGAGGAGGTCGGCGGGGATCCCTTGGGATGTCGCGGCCTTCACCGCGCGCTGGATAAGCCGGCGTTGGTCTGCTGGCTCGGAAATACGCACGAGAGACCCCACGTCTATGGGGTGTTTGAGTTCGTGTTGTAGAGTGTACAAGTCCACGCCATGTGTATGGGAGCGGCCGGAGTAGAGCAGTGTTTGCACATGGGGTCTATCTGTTGCGAAAAGATCCTGCTGTATAAGAGAAGGTATGGGAAACTGCCAGTTTGTAGTTAGCGCCATTGGACGGCCTCGTGTCTCGTTAGATCCCGGTGTGCGGAAAGAGGCATCTTTCGAGCCAGTAGTGCTGGAGTATTTCCGCGTAAGTGGTGAGTAGAGAAGCGCGTGAGATATTAGTGTCAGAGGTGGTGGTGGAGAAAAACATTTATGGGCAATTAAATTTTTTAGAGAAAGGTGATTGGGGTAGGACCCTATTGGCCCTTTCCCCTTACAATACTAGGTGGAGCCCCTACTCCGGTGCCCCATTGGCAAGCAACGCCGCCCGCGTCCGTTGAACCAAGGCATTTTGGCTCTTTAGGTCTTGACAGTCGAGCAGGGCCGCCTCCCAGTCTTCTCTGGTGGGGTTGGGGGGGATAGATGGGTTTGAGAGACAGAGAGAGAAAATTTTATTTCAACAGGAATTCGGGGCACGACCCCACTGCACTCAAGTGTTTATTTCCCTAAGGTCCATAACACTGGCAGCCCGGCTGGTGGCGATGGTCTGCAAGACCGAGTCCTCCGAGCGCAGCAGGGTCTCCCAGTCCTCCCAGGTCTTGAGGTTCTCTAGGTCCCGCGGGGGAGGATCCGCCGGGCAGAGGGAAATGATGTGGAGGGAAGAGGCGAAGTGTTCTGGGCATAAGGCGCAAGCAGGAGTGGGGAAGGAGGGATGATAGTGGGTTAGGGTAAGGGGCGAGGGGATAGTGTGTGTCTGTAATCTGCGCCAAAGTGTTGCGTGTCTGTTATCTAGGGAGGGGTGGGGCGGGGGGTAGAGCTGGCGTGAGGCTCTGTATGCCTGGGTAAGCTCACTGGATGAGTGCATACGCTCCTTCGTGAATCCTCGATCCGAGGCCACCTGAGCCCGGTTTAAAGAACCTCCGGCTAAAAGGTTGGCGGCCTCGTTTCCGGGATTCCCGGAGTGCGCAGGCACCCATATCAGCTCCACTTGGCGGGGCGGGGGTGCATCGGGCGAGTCCAGTATGCCAAAAGCAGGGACATGAACTCGGCCTCGAGAAAAATTTAGAATCGAAGTTTTAGAGTCACTTAAAATATACCGGGCTTCCGTGCGAGTTATAGCAACTGCAATGGCGGCTTCCTCTGCAGCCTTTGGGGACGTGTCTGGAGGGAGAGGTAGTGTGAGGAGGGTGGATGAAGAGGAGTCCACCGCAGCTGCTCTCGCTTCATCACCCGTGCGGGCAGCGTCCACCCATACGGCATCCGGCTCAGAGCCGTACGCTCGATGGAGTGCCTTCGCACGGGCTCTCCGGCGCTGCTCATGGTGGGACGGGTGCATATTCCTCGGGAGCGGCTTGATCAGAAGCTCCCAGTGAAGGGGTTTTGGGATGGCGAGGAGGGTTGGGTCATTGGCCGGTTTTCTGATTCCCAGGGAGTCCAGGATATACCGACCTGTGGAAGTTATTGTGAACCTGATGTATTGGGCCTGTCGGTGGGCCTCCACCAGTTCCCCGATCGTGTTGTGGAGGCCCAGGCCTAGTAATCTGTCTGTGGGTGTGTTGAGGCGAAGATGAAGTGCTACCTTGAATGCCTTGCGAATCAAAGCATCCAAAGCGTTTATGCCATGTTTGGATAGTTGTAAGTATGGGGTAGTGTACAGCACACGGCTGAGGACAAAGGCATGAAAGAGGCGATGTGGTGGTGGTGAAAAACATTTATGGAAAATTAAGTTTTTTTACAGAAAGGTGAATGGGGTAGGACCCTATTGGCCCTTTCCCCTTACAATACTGGGTGGAGCCCCTATTCCGGTGCCCCATGGGCAAGCAACGCCGCCCGCGTCCGTTGAACCAAAGCCTTTTGGCTCTTTAGGTCTTGACAGCCGAGCAGGGCCGCCTCCCAGTCCTCTCTGGTGGGGTTGGGGTTGGGGGGGATAGATGGGTTTGATTGACACGCCCAAACCATGTGGAAGGTGTCAGCCACCTCCCCACAGAACTGGCACGTGCCATCAAAGGATGTATTGAAATGTTTAAGCACCGCCGGGCACAGCACAGTGTTAGTAAGAATTTTGATGAGGAGGCGCTCGTCAGCGCGATCCAGACCCTTACAAGGGGCCAGGTAGCGCCGGTGCTCCTCCTTGTAGTAATCGGTGATTTGTTTGAATGTAAGGGCCAGATTGCCTGATTGGGAGTACCCTTCCAAGGACAGGGAGATAGCCCGGGGAGAGAGTGCGCGGGCGGCCTGATCGGCCTGTTCGTTTCCCTGGAGTCCCTGGTGACCGGGGGCCCAAATCAGGTTGCGTGGAGTTGGATCTTCGCATCGACAGCTATATTCCAGTATGCGCCAGGCAAGCGGGGGAGCCCAGCCCAACTCGTAGTTCCGACAGGCCCCTCGCGAGTCGGTGATGATGTGTTTTGACTTTGGATTCGTGAGAGCCAGAGCAATGGCAATCTCCTCCGCGTGTGTTGCGTTGTAGGCTTTGAAAGTGAGCCCGTTAACTGTGTTTGTGTTGTGTACGACTGCGGCCGTGTACCACCCCCCGTGGTGTGGGCCGGCAACGTCCACGTAATACACATGTTCTTGGTTACCATAGTATCGCGCCAACGCTTCCGCGCGCGCCTGGCGACGACCGCTATGGTCTTCTCTGGAAATGTTCCGGGGAAGGGGTCGGACCCGGAGGGCGCGTCTCCAGGGTTCTGGCACTCTCTCCCTTTCCTCAATGTGGTAGTTATGTTTGATGTGTAGCCGGTCCAAGAGGCGGCGACCGAACGTGGTCTGTGCAAGACGCGTGTATTGGTTGACTAAGTGGGCTTCTTGAAGCTCCCGAAATGTGTTCACCACGCCCAAGGCCAGAAGCCTCTGGTTGGACGTGGTGACCGGGAGATCGAGAGCCCGCTTGATGACCTTCTGCAGGATGACCTCCAGTTGGTCATCATCGTGTTTGCGCAGTGTAATGATCGGAGGCCCAGCCAGCGGAGAACGGCGAGACAGTCAGGCGTCATCAGGTATGCGGCCAAAAGCGCTGCTGTTTCTCGGAGAAGACGCAAGGAAAAGCTGGCCTGGAGGCGGCTTCTGGCTCGGCGTTTGCGTGGACAAAGGCTCTAATCCCCTTCGCCGGCGATGCTGAATGCGGCTCTGGTGCCGGACTGCGTTCCTGGGGACTGGCAGCGGAAACAGGCGAGCCAGACCGGCGTCATCAGGCTACTGCGACGGAAAGCGCTACTGTCCCGGGGAGACAAAAGAGACACTGCGTGGGGCAGCTACTGGCGACGGCGTCGGCGTACACAAAGACGTCTAATCCCTTCGCCGGGAAGGCTGAGCGCGGTGCTTCTCCCGGACTGCCCGTGGACTGACCGACGAGACCCAGTGGCGACGACGGCGGGCGGCGGCGCCGCTAACTCATTACCCGCGTGCGCCCTGGGCAGCAGACAAAGCAGAAGGGCGACACGGCTGATTTATCCCTTCCACCGAACTGAAGAGGTCACCGGTATGAGCGGTCAGCGTACGCGTCCCCATCGATCAGGATCATCACACAGCAACAACGACCTTTGGGCCTGGGAAAACAGTTCGCGACTCAGAGACGCCAAGTTCCTCCTTGCCCGTGTGTGTGTGTCTGTGCGGTGTGCGCGATCACGTGGGGAGGGCGGAGCCTAAGAAGACGCTAGCAGCCCATTGGACGCTCAACCAGAGATCAGATTCCCTAGCTGGGTGCCTGGGGAATGTGAACTGCATTTAAGGAGCAATCTGTGGGGTGCCAGATCATCTTCCCCCATTTTCTGACTTTGGTCTACTTGCTACTGTACAAAATGTAAAATAAACGTTCCAGCTTTGCTATTCCTCCCGAAGGCTTCCCTCCGTAGTCTGGCTGCTTCGCCCTAATGCGGTGAAGACCCTGGTCCCGAACCCCGGTCACATCAACTGGTTGGCAGCTGTGGGATGGTCTGCGCCCGGTCCTGACTCTGGTATGGTAAGTGCACGGTCCTTCTCTTGGAGCATTGCCAGGTTTTACAACTTTGGGAATTTGTTAGCCTAAGCAATCGAAGGTTGGTAGAAGAGGCAGCCGGGGCTCCTCTAACCACGTGCAGTAGAGACTTGCCATTGCTGAAATAGTCATGGACTGGAAAAAGCTGCGCAGACCGGACCTGGTTTTGATATGCGGGAAATTGGGCATTGATTGTGGGTCGATCCGTAGGAAACCGCTCTTAATTGAGGCAATTGAGGCAAGCGGTGCAGACGCGGAGGAGATAGTCGGATGTTGGGAGTACATTCGGGAGGAATTAGAGAAGGCACGGGAACTAAAGAAGCGAGAGGATGAAGAAAAGAGGAAGCTCGATCAAAAGATGCGAGAGTGGGATGAAGTAGCTCGACAAGAGCGGGAAAGAGAGCTGCGGGAAATCACACGTGAACTTAACTTGATCAAAATGCAAGGAATTCGATCTCGATTAAGTGTTTTCAGGACAGGCGGTAATATCAGGACTTTCCTTGAAAAGTTTGAAGGAACTTGTACGGAGGAGCAGCTGGACCAGGGTTATTGGTCAATAATGCTGCTGGGTGTCCTCCCGTGTGAAGTCGCCAACATATTAGCGCGCCTGTCGGACGAGGATGCGAAAAACTACGCGAAAGCTAGAAGTGCGCTCCTCCGAAACTTTGGACTTCCCGCAGAGGTCGATCTCAAAACCCAAAGTGACTGTGGTAGGCTACACCACGACAGTGTCAGCGACCGACTTAGGAGCACCGCTCAGTCGCCGAAAGACACGAGGGCTGCTAAGAAGTGCCGGAATAGGGCAGGCTTTGTTCTAGAAAGAAAGGCTACTTCAGCAGCAGGGACCGATGATTTCGGTCACGAAACTAGCAAACAGTGCAGATCCGCAAGCCGCGAGGGCTCGGGGGATAGAGTAAGCACTAAGGCTAGGAGTGAGAAAAAGTGCCGATCCGCAAGCCGTGAGGGCTCGGGGGATAATCAGGACACTAAGGCTAGCGAAAAGTGCATATCCGCAAGCCGAGAGGGCTCGGGGGATAATGTAGGCACTGCTAGCAGTAAGGAAAGGTGCAGCGCGGCGGTTTTGAGCCCAGAGGAGCGTGCACTTTCCGGGAAGAAGGCGGCCGTCTCTAACCCTGAGGCAGATGCTCAGTTGATAAGTGAGGTTGATTGTTGCGATCGAGAGAGTAGCACACAGGACAGAAACGCTACGTTAGGCGAACAGCGTGGTTCAGGTCCAGTTGCAGGCCAGAGCGTTAGTATCGTAAGTTCGAACAGCAAGCCTCGAGAGAGCACATTATGCCCAGGAGAGAGTAAAGTGCCGATGAGACAGACAGATACTACGACATGCAGTGACTCGCCGGAAGCACGAGCCCATTGTTTAAAATCAAGTGGGAAATGCGGCTCGGTGCTGCGTCAGAGAGAAGACGCGGAGGGTGAGGACACCGCTAGAAAGGGAGGCGCGCAGGGCCGATCTGCTAAGGCAGTTTTCAGAAGGCGGCCGCGCGCAGGGAGAGCCAAGCGAAAGGGTGCTCTCCAGAGAACAGAGAAAGTACGGGCCGAAGACACTGTAAGGCTAAAGGCCGGCCAACAGTGTAATCGGCCGAGACGGTCACCGCGGCAAGCCAGGTGCAATAGACACCGCACAAGGGCAAGACCGACAGGAAGGGTTCAGATAAAGCGAAGGCCACCCGACCCATTGTGGCGACCCTGCGGTAGTTCTTGCGGGGCGAGTGAAGCTTGTAGCAGGCCACAGAGAAGCAAGCATAGCTACCACCCGAAAGAGCACAGCAGAACGCGTTTGAGTCTAAGGCCATTCTTGAATCGAGGGGGGAATGCTCGTAGGCATTGCTTTCTTAGATTCGTCCCCCTCCCGCATTCTTTTCAAGTCCGGCTCAGGTGGTGGAGACGCGCGACCGGGGCGCGGAACAAATCAATGTCGCGTGGCGTCTGGAGCCCGAAGATGTGAACGCGCACTTAAGGCCTTCGGCTTTTGTCGGGTTTTGGCGGCCAAAGCTACGGTTAGTCTGCGACCGCGCCGAGCGCGGCTGAAGAATAGGACCCTTCGTGTCGCGACGGGGGTAGTTAGCAGATTCCAAGAAAGAGTCTCTGCTGTTTGCTTTTTCTTTTTTTTTGCTGCTGCCGAAAAAGTTTTGAGCACATGTAGTTTTTGGATGCTCGTTTTTAAATTTTTGCAGCAGTGGTCTTGCATTACTTTTGATGCTAATTGTTTGAGAATGCACAGGTAGTGCTTATGTACAGCAGCGTCCGCTGTCACGCGGAAATGCTGGAAAGACGGGCCATTGTAGGACACTGGCATAAGCGCCGGGAGCAACTTTGTTTTAAGGCATTAAAGAGATTAATGAGTTGGGCTCCGATATTGAGGGAAGCTTTGCCAGGTTGAGCAAAGGTGACGGCACTATGCGGTCATGCAAATGAGGGGAAGTAAGCACGCTCGTAATTCTAGTGGTAATTACGAGCTGAACTCCATTACAAAGAGGGCGAGAAAACTGAAACGCGAGGGCCTCAGCACGTGTTTTCTCCGTGGCCCTATTGGAAGTGCTTAAAGTTCCCGAGAAAAAAGTTTAGATTTGTTTTCTCCGCATTTGCATCTCTGAAGCGTCACCGTTTTGTTCCTTTTGTCGTCTAGTTAGAGCGGTTTTCTTTGTTCAAAATTCGGAAGCGAGTGTCTTCCAGTACAAAAGAAAACACAAAATTGGCTCAACTAGGTCCGGTAGGCCAGCTTTCCAGGCATGCGCTTTCGAGCGAGGGCTGGGGGTGTATCAAAATTTACAGCCTTTGTCTAACCTTATCCGAAAACCTGGCAGTTCTCTGAGGCTGGCCGTGTGCTGCCCTGCTGGAGGTATGGGCTTAGCGTAGGCCTGATCACTAATGCTCCGTTTCGAGGACCACTGCAAGATGTGCAGGGCTTCCTGGCCGACCTGTCGAGCAGAAGGACTCGGACACTGACGTACATTCGTGGTGCACCGATCAGCTGCAACCACTTCGTGACGTCTTCTTGGCGGCGGACGGACTGTAATGATCGGAGGCCCAGCCAGCGGAGAACGGCGAGACAGTCAGGCGTCATCAGGTATGCGGCCAAAAGCGCTGCTGTTTCTCGGAGAAGACGCAAGGAAAAGCTGGCCTGGAGGCGGCTTCTGGCTCGGCGTTTGCGTGGACAAAGGCTCTAATCCCCTTCGCCGGCGATGCTGAATGCGGCTCTGGTGCCGGACTGCGTTCCTGGGGACTGGCAGCGGAAACAGGCGAGCCAGACCGGCGTCATCAGGCTACTGCGACGGAAAGCGCTACTGTCCCGGGGAGACAAAAGAGACACTGCGTGGGGCAGCTACTGGCGACGGCGTCGGCGTACACAAAGACGTCTAATCCCTTCGCCGGGAAGGCTGAGCGCGGTGCTTCTCCCGGACTGCCCGTGGACTGACCGACGAGACCCAGTGGCGACGACGGCGGGCGGCGGCGCCGCTAACTCATTACCCGCGTGCGCCCTGGGCAGCAGACAAAGCAGAAGGGTGACACGGCTGATTTATCCCTTCCACCGAACTGAAGAGGTCACCGGTATGAGCGGTCAGCGTACGCGTCCCCATCGATCAGGATCATCACACAGCAACAACGACCTTTGGGCCTGGGAAAACAGTTCGCGACTCAGAGACGCCAAGTTCCTCCTTGCCCGTGTGTGTGTGTCTGTGCGGTGTGCGCGATCACGTGGGGAGGGCGGAGCCTAAGAAGACGCTAGCAGCCCATTGGACGCTCAACCAGAGATCAGATTCCCTAGCTGGGTGCCTGGGGAATGTGAACTGCATTTAAGGAGCAATCTGTGGGGTGCCAGATCATCTTCCCCCATTTTCTGACTTTGGTCTACTTGCTACTGTACAAAATGTAAAATAAACGTTCCAGCTTTGCTATTCCTCCCGAAGGCTTCCCTCCGTAGTCTGGCTGCTTCGCCCTAATGCGGTGAAGACCCTGGTCCCGATCCCCGAACACATCAGCAGGTGCAAGTAGGGAGTTGAGTAGAGGATTCTACTCGTTACGAAAGCATCGGCAAGCCGCAGTGCATCCTTGCTTCGGAATCCGCCCCGCTTGTTGGAGACCCGGCGGACCATGCGGCCTACCTGGTCTCCCACCGTGCGAAGTTTGGCTAGGGTGGTGTCGACTCTGCGTTGGTGGTGTATGAAGAGGCCAAGGACGCTGATCTCCTTGGCCTCCCGGATCGGTCCCGAGGGGAGACTGATGCGAAGCGGTGTTGAGTCCCGAGGGGAGGGACGTAAGTGCACAAATTCTGATTTAGCTGGGGCGCACTGGAATCCGCAGTAGGCCGCGTAGTCGTCGACTAGGGTCGCCGCTGCTTGCAGGCAGGACTCCATGTGGCCCAGGTTACCTTGCGTGGCCCCGATTGTAATGTCATCCGCATAAAGAGCGCGATGTATCCCGGGAAGAGAAGACAATTTGGAGGGAAGACGAAGCATTGCCAAATTGAAGAGCAGGGGAGACAAGACCGCGCCTTGAGGTGTTCCCCTCGAGCCGATGGTGTATGGCCCGTGTTCCGCATCTTGTATGCGTATATAGGCTTGACGGTCTGTAAGAAATTGTCTTATGTAATGGAATGTTTTGTGGCCACAGTTGGTGTTACTGAGGTGGTCCAGGATTACTTCATGTTTGACGTTGTCGAATGCGCCTTTAAGATCCAAGGCCAGGACCACCTTGTCGTTGTGGAGACATTCTACAGGATCTAAAATGTCGTGGTGGAGCTGCAGAAGTATATCCTGTGCTGACTTGTGAGGACGAAAACCGAACATAGTGTCCGCGAAAATGTGCTGTGTTTCGAGATAATCGGAGAGTCTGTCACGCACTATCGTCTCCATCAGCTTGCCGACACAAGACGTGAGGGAGATGGGGCCAAGGTTCTCCACATCAATAGGTTTGCCGGCCTTCGGAATGAAGGTAACGAGAGCCGATTTCCAATCGAGAGGGAGAGGAGTCTCTCCGTCCCAAATGCTATTGATGTCGCACTCCTTCATGCCTCTATGATGTCCTGAAACCCTGCGGATGAGGTGCGATATCGCGCCTGCAAGCTGCTTGAGTTTCTTGAGGGTAGTGGTGTTTTTTCCATCGTTCTGGATGTGCAGGCCCAATACACGGAGGGTGCCAACCTCAGGTACCGGGTAACCATTCAGTTCAATGGCAATGGCGGAGTGGGGAAAGAGGTGGTTCTTAGGCCGGATGAGGAGTAGTTCGGACTTCTCTGGGGAGCAAGACAGTCCGATGGTCCGTGCGTAATTTTGGGTGAGGGTGGCTGCTTCCTGTAAGGTGTTCTCTATGTCGCCGTCACCGCCGTGGGTGGTCCACAGGGTGATATCGTCGGCATAAAGAGTGTGCTTGAGGTGGGGAATAGTTGCCAATTTTCTGGCGAGGGGTATGAGGGTAATGTTAAAGAGAAAGGGGAAAAGGACGGACCCTTGAGGGGTGCCGATACTCTGAAGCGTGTAGGAGGGGGAAGACGGAGGGCCGAAGTGTATCTCAGCCGTGCGGTCAGTCGGGAATGCTTGAATGTAGGCGTACGTGCGCACACCCACATTCAACGGGGATAGGGCAGTCATGATCGCCTGATGTTCAATGCGATCAAAAACTTTGGAGAGATCCAAAGCTAAGACTGCCTTGGTGTGACCTGGAAGAAGCGGGTCGAAAATGCCGTGTGTGAGTTGCAGCATGGCGTCCTGTGCGGAGAGATTGGGGCGAAATCCCACCATGCTATGCGGGTAAAGATTGTTGTCCGCCATGTGACTTGTGAGTCTCACTAACACAACATGCTCGAGGAGCTTCCCGAGGCATGAGGTTAGCGAAATCGGGCGAAGGTTTTGAAGTGTAAGTGGTTTGTTGGGTTTTGGTATGAATATTACCTTCGCGTGGCGCCAGGACTGCAGGAGGTTACCCTCCTTCCAGCACTGGCTGAAGTATTTCGCAATGTGGGTGATCGATTGGTCATCCAGATTACGGAGCATGGAGTTTGTGATTTGGTCTGCACCAGGTGCGGAGTTGGCGCGGAGTTTTGTAGGTGAGGCTGCGGTGTATGAGTGTGGACGCCCTGGGTGTGTTAGTGGTATCCGAGTGTTTAGATGTGTAGCAGGGGAGGGTTGCCCGGTGTGCAGTCTCCTGTAGAAGTAGTATGTGGGGCGTGGGTGTGATGGTGGGAAGGAGAAGTTGCAGAGGCGCGTGCTTTGACCGGAAGCCGCGGCACTTCCAAGTTAAAATGGGAAGATAATTAGGGCTCCCCCCCGCCATATTGGATGGTGGGGGGATTGAGGACGGTAGTAAGACGGGTGTCAATTGGTATGTGTTGTTCAGGAAAGGTGGTTTGCGCTTGTGGAGGTAGGATGGGGGTAGTGGACGGGGTTTGAAGTTGAGTGAAGCGATGGGGAAGATTGTGTTCCAAGAGCTCCATCACCTTGGTAAACATAGCGTACATGCGCTGCTCAAGTTTTTCGTTGAGGGTGGCGGCAAGGTGATTGAATCTGGCCTCGAGGCGGGCGTCTAGCTCTTTTATTTTGTTGTCAAATTTGGCTTCGAGTGCTGCTAATTTAGCGTCTATTTCTGGGGGCACGGGAGGGGGTATGGCATCTGTGGTGCGTTTTTTCTTTGCAGGAGGGGTGCCGAATTGTCTGTGGATGATGAGGTGGAGTTAATGACAGCGGGTGCGGGTTAAGGGGGCATGGCGGGGGCGGGGGTGCTTAGGAGGGAGGAAAGGCGGCTTACCTCGTCACGCAAGGCCTTTGGTTCCTGGTCTCTCGGATCTACCTGGGAGGACTGGGGTGGTGGGGGATGACGGGTAGCCTTGCCAGAAACGCGGTCTGCCCAGGTGAGACGCGAGGAGTTGTTGCTGCCATTCCGTGTGGTTCTAGACGATGACCGGGAAGGCGTCGAGCTGCGTCCGTTGCGTGTGCTGTGTTGATAGCAGCGGGAAAGCCGCGATGAAGACGGGGGAGAGACAGCGTTCCTCGGGGACGCTAGTCTGCGGCCCCGTGCCTTGCAGTTGCCAGTTCCGGTCAAATGAGGGCTCCGCAGAGAATGCAGCTGGGGGTGCATGAGGACACATCTTCTTTGGGATGGGACTGCCCACACCGGGGGCACTTATGAGATCTTGGGTGGACGCACACATCCGCCCGGTCACCTGGGACGCGGCAGTTAGTGCAGGCGTCTAGATGCCCTCGGTACGGGGTGCATCTGTGGAGGGCTCCTCCATAAACTACGGCGTGTGGGACAGGTCCAGCCCGGAACGTGATGAAGATGGAACGCATAGAGCCCATTCGGCGGGCGTCCACGATGAGGGCGTCTGGGTTTCCGGTGAGCAGGTCTTGCAGGAGCTCTGACGGGGTCTCGTTCCAGTACGCATTGGAGATGACTCCGCGTACCGCTCCATCCGGCGGGGCTATGTAAGCTGCGACGGCGAAATCCTTGCCTTGTTTTTTATCGCGAAAGCATTACTGCTAGCACCTTTCTGCCGTCGGTGGAGGTCGTTCCTTCGCTCCGGCGCAGCTGCGGCGCACGACCACGTGCAGCATGACGTCACGACCAGAGGAGAGCAGGGCCCCAACTCGTCTCTTCGGCCGTAGTCGTTCCTTCGCTCGGCGCGGCGGCTACCACGTGACGGCCTCCTCGGCCCGCCGCGTGAGGGCGCTCGCTAGGAGAGGATAAACGGGCGCCGCAGGCGCGCTCCGCTTAGTCATGTCAGGAATTGTACAAGGCGTCAAACGCCGCCGCCGGGTCGAGGAGACAGATGAAGAAATGCGAGAGCGGTTGGCTAAGCAACGCGCCTATACCGCAGAATGGCGAGCCCGGCGGCGTTCTACAAGTTCATTGAGCGAGAGTAGTTTCATGGACTCTCTGAATGCCGAAGAATCGTCTATGAGTAGTGCAGAGCGACAATCCAAAGCGTGTTCATTGGAATAAACAAACAGTAGAAACCATATTAAGGCGGAAGCCTTTAATGCCTCATCGTTGTAAGCAGCAGTTGTCGACAGAAAATGTCACGCTTTTCAATTGGTGGAAACGGTCGTGACGTCACAGTGCGCGCATTTCAAACGGGGCCAATTGCACTTTGGCTAGTAACCATACAACCAATTGAAGGGATCGTATAGTGATGCTCCAAGTGGGACTGAGCTTAGTTAATTGCTTAATTACCCAACTAGCCTAATTAGCTTTACTAGTCAGGCCATATAAATAAATAAAAGCGATTAAGAAATTGGTCGAGCTCAGGAATCGAACCCCGGTCTTCGGCGTGAGAGACGAGCACGCTATCCACTGCGCCATGCCAGCTCGATGGTTCGTAATGAACAAAGGCGCGTCTAGTGAATACGGTGTCTTCACTCCCTCTCATCCTCCTCCATTCCCTTCCGGCGAGGTTTAGGTGTCCACCGAGGTATGAGAGACAGATACATTTCCTTTGCTCAAAAACCAATTTACCGATGAGCGAGGCGTAGAACCGAATGGGCGATGGCGTTCTATGGACTCATTGGCAGCGTTGCAAGACGCTGTCACGTTCCACTCTTAGGGGCGAAGCTTAACATCTTAACCACACATCAGTGACCACACTTTAGATCAAATAAGTGCCCCCCTGAATTTTGACGGGTGTCCACCGAGATATGTGAGACAGTTACTGCGTAATTTCCTTTCCTCAAACACAATTTTCATTTTCTTCATTACGGCTCCTCTTTATCTATCTTCTTTCACTGCCACCTCCCTTCCTCTACGGTGCGGTTCAGGTGTCCACCGAGATTACAGAGAATTACTGCGCCATTTCCTTTCCTCAAAAAGCGTTGCGTTCAAAGGGCAAGGCATCGCGCCGAACGGGTGGTGGCGTTCCATGGACTCCCTGGCAGCGCTACAACGCGCTGTCGCGTTCCACTCCTAAAGGCGAAGCTTAAGCGTCATTAATTAGCAGTTAATTAGTATTCAGGCGTTAATCAGTAATTAACAATTAATTAGTGATTTGCCGTCACTTAGTAATTAGTACTCAAATATATGTGACGCCACCAGTGCCACAGAAACAGCGAAGGTGGTGCGGAAAACGCTTCCGCTTCTACCCACTTTAGACAGTCAAAGTGCCCCCTGAATTTTTTTGTGTCGAGAGTAAATCCTTTAGTTGCACAAAAGGCGAAGCCATGCCAAACCACCAGCAGAGCCAAGCGCAGCCAGGGAGCTATTGCTTTCGCAATCACTCAGGCTTAACCAGAGCTAAGCCACAGCTAATTTTTGATGTTTGTTACGCTAACCAGGGTAAGCGCGTCAGCTTTTTGGGGCGTGCTTACGGTGCACGTATTGTTTGCTGGGTGTACCCTGATTTGGGTACGCGTTGGTTCGTGGAGCTGGGACGCCGCTTGGAGGATGGCTTCCCGTAGTTGTCGGGGTGGAAGCAGGTCCAGCTGCAGCCCGCCTCGTGTTCTAAACACGACCTTGTAGTCCGCAGCAGGAAGCGGCGGCTGCTGCCGCGAACGCTGCGCAGCTGTGCGCGTTGCGTGCAGGTGCGCTGACTTGGCAAGACATGCAGACTAGTGGGAACCGGTAGCAGAGGCTGCGGCCTCCTGGCTTCGGGATGGTTAAAGGACGTCCTTGGAGAGGGCAGGCACATTAAGAATGTGCGTCCAGTGCCTTGGGTCGTAGTCGTGGGGGTTAAGAACCTCTCCCTGCACCTGTACCTCCATGATAGTGATGGTGGCGGAAGCGTCCGCTGCAGTAGGCCTAGCTCACAGCGGAGCGATACTTGTATATTTCGGTCGAATTTCGATGGAGGCGAAATTCTCTGCACAGGGTCACTTCACTCATAGGCAAAGGAAATTCACAGATACCACCACTAATAGGCCTTAATCGAGGATATATTATCTACTTCCACCTGAAAATGGACCCAATCGCATTTCGTGTTAACCACCTCCATGTTACAATAAAGCGCCCTCTATAGCACGCAGTTTACTTCAAAAGGTCATTTTACCGCAGGGGTATGTCGGTGGTGCTCCAGTTCAAAGACGCGCAGAAGTCTTGCACTCCGTAGATTGCGCCACGTTTTTACATGAAACCGGAATGAAAAGGCATTGAGCCGTAAATAATCTTGTCTGACAGTCCAAATTAGATGTCATGCCAGATCTAACCACAGCAGTCCATGTTCGCTTTGGCTGCACTATTTAAATGCTACAATATCTACGTCATTTCTTATTACCGAGAATGGACGCTATGAAGTCAGGTTATAAAGTAAAAAAACTACCGACGATTACGTTACTTCCTAATGCGAAATTTGAGCGCAGCAAATAAGCTGTTTCACTTTTTCGATAGATTGAGGCAAAGAAATCGAACAACACATGCATGCGCTATCACGGAATTTTTTTTTTATTTTTCACACGTATTCCTTTAACAAAGACTCCACTAACAGTTCTTGACAGTCATGAAGGAAGCTTTGTGGTCGGAGAAATAGAGTGATATATGTTCGAATTGGTACACCAATGCTTGATTCTCAAAGACGAGATCTATACAAGTGCCTCGCGAGGTTGTCACAGCCGTGGGACGCGTTACGAGCGAGAGGAACGGGATGATCTCCCGCATAAGTGTTAGGAAATTGCTGTTTGTCTTTATGTCAACATTAAAGTCCCCCACTACTAACATCGGTGTGGATCGATGGACGGTTAATGCGAGTTGCAGGAAGTGCACGACGTCTTTCGTGAGTGCGGTAGGGGCGAAGTAGGCAGCTACTACCAGCAAGCCGTTGGGCAACTTTGCGGCGCACAGTTCGCCAACTTCATGTGACGTGCCAAACATTTCGACTGGTATTGCAGAGAGACCTGTGCGCAAGTAGATAGCGACTCCCGCCGCTCTGTTGTGGTCTCTGCGAGCACCACAGCAGTATAGGAAATCTATGATTTCGAGAGGCTCTTCGGGATCCATCCAGGTTTCAGCAAAGCAAAGTACAGAGGAATGGCGCAGAATGTGATCGTGGTGTACGTCCTTGGCATGTGCGGCAAGGGAGCGTACGTTAAGAATGTGGTTGTGAATGATGAATCAAGTGCTGCCAGCGAATGACGCGTCCATTGGCTGTCTGCGTGTGTTACTGATGTGTGGTTAACATGTTAAGCTTCGCCTGTAAGAGTGGAACGCGACAGCGTCTTGCAACGCTGCCAGGGAGTCCACAGAACGCCATCGCCAATTCGGCTGTACGCCTTGCTGGACGGTAAATTTATTTTTTGAGGAAAGGAACTGTATCTCTCTCGCATATCTGGGTGGACACCCTCACCTCGCCGTAAGGGAAAGGGGGAAGATGGGAGTGAACGAAGACGCCGTATTAGCTAGACGCGCCTTTGTTCATTCCAAACCATTCAGCTGGCATTACGGAGTGGCTAGCGTGCTCGTATCGCACTCCGGAGACCCTGGTTCGATTCCCCAACTCGACCAATTTCGTTCTCGGTTTTATTGATTTATGCGGTCTAACTAGAAAGGTTAATTAGGCTATTTCATATTTATATTATTGCATTTCTATCCATCGTGTTCTGTCATTAACCTGTCAATTGTTGGAACTGTCTAGGATGTTCGACACAACGTATATGAAACGAGCAACGTCTTACTGAGTGGGGAAGTGCGTGGTAGTGGAGGGAACGCGGCTTCGTACTTATGTTTTTTTCAGCAGCGTCTCCTTCTGCGGACGCTGTTGTCGCTGCGGCGCGCGTCTTTCTTTTCTTTTCTTCTGACCTCTTCATTCTCCTCTATATTAATTAGGCAAATTGATTAATTAAGCAATTAACTAAACTCAGTCCAACTTAGTTGCAGCATCACTATACGATCCCTTTGATTGGTTGCATGGTTACTAGCCAAAGTACAATTGGCCCCATTTGAAATTCGCGCACTGTGACGTCACGAGCATTTCGACCTATTGAAAAGCGTGAAATTGGGGGCGGAGCTGGTTACGAGGCCGACGCCGACGCCGACGCCGACGCCGACGACGACGCGAAACCCAGGAACGGACGCCAAAGAGCTGCGCTCTAAAAAAGCGCAGACACTATTTTGGTTTTGTCGGGTATTTCATTGGAGGAAGTGGCGATTGCACTGGCCGCCACCCACTCCGACGCAGCGTACATAATGTCGGACTCGCAGCAGGCCTGCCGTAATTACGTGCGGGGTAGGATAGCGCCACTCGTTCGCAGAATACTATTGGCATTTGAGAGCAATTCGGATTCGGCTATAAGTAAAAAACATAGTATGGGTGCCCGGTCACCACGGGGCTGAGGGGAACGAGGCCGCTCACGCGGCTGCCCGAGCGTTCCTTCCCCCGGGTTCCACTCAGTCCCCCGGTTCTGCCGCGGCAATCATAGCGATTCCGCTAATCTCTTGCGCGGATATTACAAACCATTTACGCCCCTGCAGGAGGGTACTCCCGGGACCCGCCAAGGGTCTCGACAGAACCGAGGAGTGCCACCTTAGACGGCTCCAAACCGGGTGTTTCTTAAATCCCGCCGTACTAAAACACCTGGAGCCGACATTCATGGGCAGGTGCCAGAGAGCACGGGCAGCGGCGGCGGCCAATGGCATCCCGGAATGGGGAATGCCACCCTTGTCACCGACCGTCCACACCTCCCTTTCCCAATTCAGTACAGTTCTGCAAGAAATGTTTTCTCCTCCTCCTCCATCATTGAAGAGAAAAATAGAAAAAAAATTGCCAACGATTACGTTACTTCCTAATGCGAAATTTGAGCGCAGCTATCAGCTGTTCCAGCTTTTCGATATATTGAGAGAAATAATTTGAGCAAGACATGTATGTACAAGTACAAACAACTTGTTATTTCTCACACATATTCCTTCTTCAAGAAACACTCAACTAACAGTTTTTGATTGTCATGAAGGAAGCTTTGTGGTCGGAGAAATAGATGGATATATGCTCGTCTTGCTGCATTTAGACTTAGACAAACTTTATTACATCAGATAATCAGGACGGTGGCCTCGCCATCCCGTCGTTGTCAGACGGCCGAGATCCCTTGGGACCGGGCGGCTTCGAAGGCATATCTGATGGTCTCTTTTTGTTCTTGGAGGTCCTGGCTGCGTAGCAAAACCTCCCATGACTCCTTGCAATTCACTAAACGTGTGGATTGGGCGCACGGCCACATCATATGGGCTAAGGTGGCTCGTTCTCCACAGGCCCTACATTTTTATTTATTTATTTATTTATTTAAATACCCTAAAGGCCCAAGGGGGCATTACATAGGGGGGGAGGGCATGAAAACAACACAATACAGATTATTGGCACACAGTAGTTAACAAAATACAAAGAATTACTATATACAAATTGCAAGTACACATCACTGCAGTCGCTGAAAGATACATAGATTGAGCGTATAAGACTTAATGCTTCGACAATATTCAAAATATCACGGTGAATTTTGTAGGCCAAGGTGCGACGAAAGTTTTGTTTGGAAATGTGCTAACTCAGTTTCAGAAACTATGTCAGCCGGTAACGAGTTCCACTCTGCGATAGATAATAGTAAGGGTGATGTTTGATATTTCAGTGTTCGTGCGAAGATGGGTTGCACTTTGTGGGAATGATCAGACCGGGATGAAACATGATGGGCAGGGGCGATGCGATCAGCTGTGAACGGGGAGCCATCGTAGTACAAGGAATGAAAAAACGATAAACGAGAGAACTTGCGTCGAGTGATAAGGTCGGGAATACTGATTCCCTTCATTGAAGCCGGGCATGAACCTACTCAGCGCGGCTGGATTCGGAAAAGTGCCCACCTGCAACTGCCGCCATGCTACTTCCTCCTTCTTGCTCAGCTTCTTGTGCGGTGCGGAGTATTCTCTTCGAATGAGCATGTAGAACTGTGTGGTATCGCGGAAAGAGTATAACCGCTCGTTTTTTGAAATGTGTCCATCCTCGGACGGAGTCGGTGAGATCGGCCGGAAGGTCAGTCCTCGGGCGAGCTCGTGGGCTCCCTCATTGCCTTGAAGGGTTTGGTGCGCAGGCGTCCAAAGCAAGAGGATTGGGCTCTCAATTTTTCCGTTCGACAGTATGCGTGCTGCCGCTGCTGATATTCTGCCTAAATCAAAATTGCGTATCGCTTCCTGAGAGTCGCTGATGACCACCTTTATGTCTTTTTGTGTGAGCGCGAGCGCGAGCGCGATATCCGCCTCTTCTGCCGTAGTGACCGTAGCTCTTCTGATTGTGCAGCTGCTTACTAACCGGGCGCCTTCTTTTGCGACCACCGCTACCTTCGCTGTTCGTCCGTGGTACTCCGCCGCATCAGTATACACGACGTCCTGGCGCCCTGCATATTTGCGATGCAACATTTCTGCCCTGTCTTTCCTACGTGCCTCATGAAAATCGGGATGCATATTCCGTGGCATAGGGGGATTATTATTTTCTGCCTCACTTCAGCAGGAATTCTCACCTCAAGTTCTTTTGTCTGCGTGGGAGAATATCCCAGCTGCCTTAGGATATACCTACCCGTCTTCGTGGTCGTTAATCGATTAAACTGCGCAGTGAACGCAGCTTCGATAAGCTCGTCTATGGTATTTGATACTCCTAAGGCCTGCAGTTTTTTTGTCGGAGCCCATTTCTGAAGTCCCAGAGCTACCTTGACACTTTTTCTTATGATTAACTCTAAACCCTTACGATCGGAGAAGGTGAGTTTTAGATACGGCACAGCAAACACAATCCTACTTATCACAAAGGCTTCTAGTAGCCTAAGCAGATTTGCCTCCTTTACGCCTGCCTGCGTGTTGGCGACTCGTCGAATAAGCCTACTGGTGTGCTGCGCGCTACGTTGGATTCTTTCCAATGCTTGGGAGTTACATCTTGTCGACTACACGTGTAGCCCCAGTATGCGCATGCAGTCCACCCGTGGGATTGCCTGTCCACCTACGTTAACAGTGATGTTCGGATTTTGCTTCTTTTTCCGGGCTTGTGCCGTCATCACAAGAATTTCAGATTTTTCAGCAGAGCACCGAAGTCCCTTACTTTGCAAGTAGTCTTCTATCGCATGCACCGCCGTCTGCAAAGCTTCCTCTATAAAGCCATCGCTTCCGTGGTTCATCCAGAGCGTGATGTCGTCCGCATAGATACTATGATGGAGTCCCTCTATCTCTACCAGCCTGCTTGGTAAGCCAATCATAGCTATGTTAAATAAGATGGGTGAGAGCACAGATCCCTGTGGTGTCCCACGGGCTCCAAGTCGAATCCCTTTCCGTCTACAATTGCCAATGCTGATATCAGCTGTTCTGTTCGTTAGAAAATCTTTAATATAACTGTAGGTTCGGCTTCCGACCCCTAGCGAAGTGAGGTTGTCCAGGATAGCGTCGTGGCGGACGTTATCAAAGGCCTTCGCCACATCAAGGCCTACCACTATTCTCGTGTCTTTTGTTTGTGCCTCTATTATCTGATGTTTCAGCTGTAGCATGACATCGGTTACAGATAGCCCCGCTCGAAATCCTATCATCGTGTCGGGATACAGGTCGTTCTCTTCTAGAAATACACCAGTGGTAGGGAGAAATCGCGGATGACCACCTTTATAAGAAGAAATGTTACGGCCGTACAACACGACACAGGGAACACACACATAGATCACGTGCTGGTCGAGCTTGTGCCGGACAAACGGCAGGAAACGGGCGTCTTCATACTCAATCTATATAGCAATCCAAGACAGTCCAGGTGCACGTTTGGAGAGCTATTTGGACTTGCAAAAAGGAAAGCGAAGTCCAGTCCACTTCTTATCCTGGGGGACTTCAATGGGCGTCACCAGGTGTGGGGGTATAAAACTGCGAACGCGAAGGGCAATAGGCTTTGGGAGGATATTCAAAAGTGCAGCCTAGACCTTATTACAGACCCATACCTTCCAACGAGACGCGGTAACAGTATATCAGACGACACAACACCAGACCTTACGATGGTCACAGAGGGTACCAATGCTACGTGGTGCAACACTCAGGAAAACCTAGGAAGCGATCACAACATCATAGAAATTGTTGTTAATGGAGGTCCAACCACATGTAAAACAAGCAAGGTCAAGTTCGTAAATTGGGACAGATTCCGGGAATGCCGAGACCCCGGGGATGGAATAGAGGATGTAAGTGCTTGGGGCAGCGAAATAATACGGGACGTGGAGGCGGCTACCGATGAGATTGAGGCTGAGCAAAACACATGCGCGGTAGACCGTCGGCTGGCAAACATGTGGCACAAAAAGAAGAACTTGGAGGACCGTCTCGCAACTAGGAAATGGGATAGACGTCTGCGGAAGCAGATAGCTGGACTCAGTATGGAGATCGAACAATATGCGCTCGAGCTCACACGCCAGAACTGGCACAGCGTGTGTGATAACTTAGGCCGCAACATGGGTACTGCCCGAACATGGCAGTTGTTTCGCCACTTGATAGACCCTGACAACAGCAAAGCGGCGGCAAAACAACAGCTTCACAAAGCGATACACAACTACTCGGGAACGGACGACCAACTACTGGACGAGGTTCAGGCTAGGTATATTGCCTCGACACAAGCAACCCAGCTCCCGGAATACCGTGGACGGGTAAATGAGACACTAGATGCCCCGATTACCGTAGCTGAAGTCAGGGCCGAAATTAATAGGTTAAAAACGAAGTCTGCAGCGGGCCCAGATCGGGTCAGCAACAAAATGCTTCGAAATTTATTAGATGACAGGTCGATAAGTAACCTGGCAGCATACATGCAGGACTGTTGGGAAAAGGGCACAATCCCACATGAATGGAAGTTAGCTAATGTAGTATTTATACCCAAACCCGGGAAGAAATTGGGGTTAGAAAATTTAAGGCCCATTTCGCTTACGTCATGCGTGGGCAAGCTCATGAAGCACGTGGTGCAAACTCGCCTTAAAAGATTTCTAGAAGAGGACTTGCTGCACCAATGCCTGATTCTCAAAGGCCAGGTCTGCGCAAGTATTTCGCGACGTTGTCACAGCTGTGGGAGGCGTAACGAGCGATAGGAACGAGATGTTCTCCCGCGTAAATGGTAAGAAATTCTTGTTTGTCTTTACATGTGAATTACAGTCCCCACCCACCCTGTTACCCTGGCAGGTGACAGTTAATGGCTGATCGCGAGAGTTCACTCACCATTGTCAGCGCTAACGCATGCCGCCCACATATCTCTCTCTCTCATGACCCCACGTAATCTATAAATGAGATTCAGGCGTCTACTGAACCAGGGAGGCAGTTACGTGCACTTCCTTTCCTTAAAATGGCACAACATTGCCAATGCCAACGCTTGCAGCGCACATCTGTCACTACCGCCGCGTAGCTTAAAGCATGATTGAGGTGTCCACTGTCCCAAGAGGGCATTAGTTAACGGCCTCAACTTCCGAGCCAGCAGTGTAACACATGCAGAAAAGGTCGCGATTGCTCTCGCGGCCTCACATTCCGATTCAAAATACATAATCACCGACTCGCGAGGGGCCTGTCGGAACGTCGAACAAGGCTGCACTCCCTTCCTAGCCTATCGAATCTACCAAAATCGCATACGGGATACGGACCCCGCACACCGTCACCTCATATGGGCCCCTGCTCATCAGGGGTTCGCAGGAAACGAGGCAGCAGACGCAGCCGCCCGCGCGCTCTCTCACCGGGCTGTTTTCTCCTCCCCGTCCGATCAGGAACCCGATTTTAATCCGGTCTATACATTCAAAGATATTACAACATATTATCAAAATTGTCATCGCCTTTACCCTAGCCCATGTAAATGCCTGAAGGCGGCGGATGAGCGGCTCCTTCTCCGCCTTCTCACCAATACTTTGCTGTGCCCGGCAGCGCTAAAACATTTTGACCCCTCTAGCGGCAGCTGCCCACACTGTAGTGCAGTGTCTTCTGACACCTATCACATGGTGTGGGCCTGCCCCTCCAACCCCGCTATTCCCCCCATCCCCAACCCAACCCGGGAGGACTGGGAGGCGACCCTGCTCGGCTGCCACGACTTACAGGCCCAACAAGCCTTAGTCGGGCGCGCCCGGGCGGCGGCAACCGCCACTGGGGTCCCATACTAGGGACCTCCACCTAGTGTTTGTAAGGATCGGTCCCTTACGGGCTGATCCAAACATACCTCCTGTTCATTCTTAATAAACGTTTTCACCACCACCACCCTATGCGCATTTCCTTTGCTTTCCAAGCTTCCGCTCCATTGGTTTCGCAGCCGAGCACCATAACCACTGTGCCATCGCGGCGACCCGCCTTCGTGGCGGAGTGGTAACGTCTCCGCTTCAAATGCCAAACAGAAACGGGCTGATAGGATACCGGGGTATAGTTCTACACTATAGATTAAACCGGAAGCTTACTCGGAAGGCAAGGGTAGCAGGAGCGGAAGAAAGTTAGGTTGTCGGATGAGGTTAAGAAGTTTGCGGGGATACGGCGGCCGGAGCTCGCAAAGAACAGAGTTAATTAGTTAATTAGAGAGTTAATTAGGGAGACAGCCGCCGCGGTGGCTCAGTGGTTATGGTACTAGGCTGCTGTCCCGAAAGACGCGGGTTCGATCCCGGCCGCGGCGGTCGAATTTCGGTGGAGGCGAAATTCTAGAGGGCCGTGTACTGTGCGGTGTCAGTGCACGTTAAGGAACCCCAGGTGGTCGATATTTCCGGAGACCTTCACTACGGCGCCTGTCATAGCCTGAGTGCTTTGGGACGTTAAACCCCATAAACCAAACCAAACCAAACCTAATTAGGGAGACATAGGAGAGGCCTTTTCCCTGCAGTGGGCGTACTCAGGCTGAGGATGATGTTGTTACCCGGACGCTGATCGCAACCTCAGCGAAAAGGAGTTTGTTACAGACGGGGAAAAAATGGCTTTGAGGAAAGGAAATTACGCACTATCTCAAATATCTCCATGGCTGAACCGCGCCGTAAGGGAAGGGAGGAAGTGGGAGTGAAAGAGGAAGAGGTGCTGTATTGGAGGTCTGGGGGATAATTTCGGCCACCTGGGGATCTCTAAGGTGCACTGACATTGCGCGGCACACGGGCGCCTGTTTTTTTCGTCTCCTTCGGACCGCGGTCGCCACGCGTAGATGGAGACTGATACATACAAGAATCCACACATATTAAGCAAATGGTGCCCTAGGCAACAGGACGGTAAATGCAAACATTTGCAAGGGACAGGCCGACATGATCCACAGGATATGAACGTGCATACACTTATAAAACGATTCAGGCACCATTAGAAATGAAACATGAGAGCCTCTGATGCTGAGCTCTGATCCAGATAAGCAAAGAGTTCACCAGTAAAGCCCAGAAAGCCGCCAGGTCTTAAGTGATATTGGCTGTCTACTCACTGATGTACCGATTAATGCCGAGCACGTAGAGGCGTGTCATAGTGTTCCCTCGAAATCTAAGCCAAACAACAACACTGTGAAATTCCCTAGGCGTCAGAAATGGGACACAATGGTTGAAAAGACAAGGAAACTGCGTCTGAGGAACAAAGACTGGAAACGCATCAACATCACCGGTCTTCATTAATGATCACCTTTGTCCCTTACTACGGCGCCTTCGGAGCTTGGCCGTTGCTAAGAAAAAAAGCTGCCGGCTGGAAGTATGTCTGGAGCAGAGGAGGAAAAATATATGCCAGGCATTCGGATGGCTTGGAATTGATTGCCATCAAGAACGACAACGATCTAAACAGGATTCAGTAGAGGCACACAGATAGCCTGCACGTCCGTCGAACGGACTACTCGAAAAAAAAAAAAAGGAATAAGTATAGGTAACCGGTTGTGTTCGGAACTAGAATTGATTGTAAAACATTTTATTCGCCGGGAAGAGCTTGGCAAGAGGTCGCGTTAAGTGGTCGAGAGTACATAGCCCTCGACGACTTTGTCAGCCCACTCCACCGCCAAAACTTGCGTTCTGGGGTCAGAGCTAGCCAGCACGGTCTCCCACCGCTCGAGAGAAGGAGCTGTAACTAGATCACCCGGAGGTGGCTCTATTTTGCAGTCCCACAGGATGTGATCGTAGGTAGCACGTTGGCCACAGTGTTTGCAGTTTGGGTTGTAAAGATCTGGATAAATGCGCGCGAGGAGTGATGGGGTGCGTATCGATCTCGTCTGTAGACGACGCCACGTAACCTCTTGTTCTTTACTAAGTCTTTTGTCTGGAGGGGGGAAAATTCTCCTCTCTAGTTTAAAATGATTGGTGAGATCATGATATGTGATCATGGAGTCCTTCGTGAAATTCAGGGAGCCAGACTCATCCACTGCCCGGTCGACGAAACCTCGGGCTTTATTGTGGGCTGCCTCGTTCCCCGGATTCCCCGAATGGGCTGGGACCCATATCAATTCGGAATAATTTGGTGAGAATTTGGTTGCGTTAAGGATTCTAAGGGAGGTGTTTGTAATTCGCCCTTTAGCGAAATTATTGATACCCATTTTGGAATCGCTGAAGATGATGCTTCCTTGGGTATGCGCTAGGGCGAGGGCTATAGCCGCCTCTTCTGCCGTTTCAGAGGATTTCGTTTTGATTGTCGCCGAGACGATGTGGTCACCATTCTCGTTCACAACCACAATTGCAAAGGCATTGGTATTTTTGTATTCTGCTGCATCTACATAAAGTGTTCCAGCGCACTGTCTGTATTTGTTATGTAAGGATTTGGCTCTTGCTTGCCTTCTACCCTCATGGTGTAAGGGGTGCATGTTTTTGGGGAGTGGTTTGATTAGTAGGGCCGTCCTATAGTCGCGGGGTAAGTCTACTTTAGCATCGTTATTCGTTGGTTGAAAGTTAATTCCGAGCCTGGTAAGAATACTCCTGCCAGTTCTGGAATTGGCTAATCGCGCTGTTTGAGCCATTAAATGGGCTTCTTTCAGTTCATTGTAGGTGTTATGTATTCCTAACCTCATAAGCCTTTCAGTTGAGGCATTTAGTGGGAGTCCTAACGCAGCCTTATAGGCCTGCCGTATCATACTATCCAATTTGTCCTTTTCTGCTTTCGAAAATTTGAGATAAGGGGTGGCATAGAGTATCCTGCTTAGCGCAAAGGCCTGCACTAGTCGGCATAAATCTCTTTCCCTCACCCCTTGTCTGCGGTTAGCTATGCGGCGGATTAATCGCGCCGTCGCTTCTACCGTGCGTTTTAGCTTAGTGAGTGTGTCAGTATTCTTTCCATTTGTTTGTAAATACAACCCCAGTATTCTCATGGTCTGTACCTCTTTGACAGATCGTCCATTAACATAGACGTTTATTTGCGGGGGGGTTGTCGTGGTACGCCTACCTCTTTGTTTACGACGGATCACTAAAAGTTCAGATTTTTGCTCAGAACAAGTGAGGCCGGATTCCCATGCGCATGCCTCAATGATGTCCACTGCTGCTTGGAGTGTGTCTTCTATGTAGCCTTCGCATCCTTTGGTTACCCAAAGTGTGATGTCATCTGCATAGAACGTGTGATGTAGGTCTGGTATTTGTGCCAGTTTGGGGGGAATTTTGATGAGGGAGAGGTTAAAAAGGAAAGGGGACAGGACGGAGCCCTGTGGCGTTCCTTTACTTCCTAGTGTGATTGGGGCGGACTCTATTGTTCCGACCGTTATCACCGTTATCTAGTTCCGTTATCGGAACTAGAAAACAACTACAGAGTTATTAACGGCGCTGCTCAGTGCGCGTTCAGATTAGGCTACTAAACAGCGAATACCTTCAAAACGTGCCTTGACCGATTATCAATGCAACTGATAGCAAAGGCAGGCGCCATGTTCCTATGCTTCGATAGAAGCTGATTAATGTTGCATGCATCATGAGACGCCTGATGGTAGTTATCTTGATATGTACAAACTTAGCAATTATGCCACCACCAACACACAGAAACGGTTTAGCTGTGTTCACTTCAATTTGCAGTCTCGCAGAAATAAGTACACTAATCTAGAATGCTTCTTTAGCGAAGTAGGGGTACTGTTTGGTGTAGTCATGTTTCCTGAGACTTGGTTCAACACTGAGAATGATGTGTTTCGTATGCCTGAATGCCATATTTTATGAATCGCACTGACCAACGAGGTGGTGGGGTTTGTGCCCTGACCTCGAACAATATGGACTGCGAGCTGCAGATAGAATTCTGTGTTGTCACACGAGACTACAAAAGATTGATGCTGCTGATGATGCTGAGGTCAGGGTCAACCATTTTCTGTGTTTTCTATCGTCCGCCATCTGGAGATACCTGCCAGATTTTTTTTTTTCATTTTTGAATTCTATATTGGAGTACGTAAACGAGAACAAACACCACTTAATTCTAGGTGGGGACTTCAACATAAACTAGCTTGCTAAAAACAGTGTAAAAATAAAAACTTGAAACCCTGTTAAACAGTCACCTATGCAAGAATGTAATAGCATCGGCCACAAGAATAACAGTAACCTCACAGTCTATATTAGACCTCTTCATCACAACATATTGATATATCCCGTGTGAAAGGTGGGGTCATAAATTACGCGCTCAACGACCATCTTCCAACATTTATGTCTATTGAGCATATCTTCAACACCAACAGACATTCAAGACAACCTTTCAAGTACCGTGTAATCTACCCAGAAAAGCTGTCATCCTTTCGCGACCGCTTAACAGGCTTGAATTCGGTCGATGTACAGGGTCAGCCACACTTAGAGGGAACACGGCTCCGCATGGCTGCGCACAAACGGAGCACCATTGCGACCAAGCCGTTAGCAAACCCGGGCAAAGTTGCAGATGATACGAAGCACCACGTTAAGGTCCATGTTACCGTGTGCCACTCTGCATTGATTCACGAACGGGTTAGATGCAATGGCACTCCGCAGGTACGTGGCCACGCGGAGCCGTGTTCCCTTTAAGTGTGATTGACTCTGTACATGAGCTGAGAAACCCCGAAGAAGCTTACGATAAATTAATGGAAAAAAACATGACTGATGCCTATTACGACTGCTTTCCATCTGTTACGTTAAAACGACCTAAAGAGGCTCGCAAGCCATGGGTTACCACCGACATGCTAAAGCTCAATAGAAAACGAGGTGGACTGTATCCTAAGTTTGAACCTTGACACATTGAAACTTTATAGAGAGTAGCGAAATTTTGTCAACAAAAAACTACGTGCAGCGAAAAGGAGTTATCACTATGTTTTCAACTCCTCGACTGGCTGCTCAGAGGACATATAGATGATATTGAGTTTTGTGAGCAGAGAGTCACCCGAAACAATCACGAAAGTAATGGTAGATAATGTAGAATTAACCGGGGTTGACCTTGCTAATGCCTTTAATGATTATTTCCTCTCCGTCGCGCAGGCACGTAACAGCACTGCTAATTACAGTTGCATGGAACCAAGCACTGGCCACGGTATGTTTTTGAAACCAGTCACTATTGAAGAAGTTATTGCAGCGTTTGTATCGCTCACAAATAGTAGCTCAGAAGATGATCTTGGTCTTCAGATCACACCAGTTAAATATTAAGGCGGAAGCCTTTAATGTCTCATCGTTGTAAGCAGCAGTTGTCGACAGAAAATGTCACGCTTTTCAATTGGTGGAAACGGTCGTGACGTCACAGTGCGCGAATTTCAAACGGGGCCAATTGCACTTTGGCTAGTAACCATACAACCAATTGAAGGGATCGTATAGTGATGCTCCAAGTAAGTGGGACAGAGCTTAGTTAATTGATTAATTACCCAATTAGCCTAATTAGCTGTACTAGTCAGGCCATATAAATAAATAAAAGCGATTAAGAAATTGGTCGAGCTCAGGAATCGAACCCCGGTCTTCGGCGTGAAAGACGTGCACGCTATCCACTCCGCCATCCAGAATTTCTTTGGAGGAGAAATTCGAGGCCCGTGTACTGTGCGATGTCAGTGCACGTTAAAGAACCCCAGGTGGTCGAAATTTCCGGAGCCCTCCACTACGGCGTCTCTCATAGCCTCAGTCGCTTTGGGACGTTAAACCCCATAAACCATAAACCAAACCATGCCAGCTCGATGGTTTGGAATGAACAAACGCGCGTCTAGTGAATACGGTGTCTTCACTCACTCTCACCCTCCTCCATTCCCTTCCGGCGAGGTTTAGGTGTCCACCGACAAATGAGAGACAGATACATTTCCTTTCCTCAAAAACCAATTTACCGACGAGCGAGGCGTAGAACCGAATGGGCGATGGCGTTCTATGGACTCCTTGGCAGCGTTGAAAGACGCTGTCGCGTTCCTCTCTTAGGGGCGAAGCTTAACATCTTAACCACACATCAGTGACCACACTTTAGGTCAAAAAAAGTGCCCCCCTGAATTTTGACGGGTGTCCACCGAGATATGTGAGACAGTTACTGCGTAACTTCCGTTCCTCAAATACAATTTTCATTTTCTTCATTACGGCTCCTCTTTATCTATCTTCTTTCACTCCCACCTCCCTTCCTCTACGGTGCGGTTCAGGTGCCCACCGAGATGACAGAGGATTACTGCGCCATTTCCGTTCCTCAAAAAGCGTTGCGTTCAAAGGGCAAGGTATCGCGCCGAACGGGCGGTGGCGTTCCGTGGACTCCCTGGCAGCGCTACAACGCGCTGTCGCGTTCCACTCCTAAAGGCGAAGCTTAAGCGTCATTAATTAGCAGTTAATTAGCATTCAGACATTAATCAGTAATTAACAATTAATTAGTGATTTGTCATCACTTAGTAATTATTACTCAAATATATGTGACGCCACCAGTGCCACAGAAACAGCGAAGGTGGTGCGGAAAACGCTTCCGCCTCTACCCACTTTAGACAGTCAAAGTGCCCCCTGAATTTTGTATTATTGATGTACTAGCACCCTATTTGATGCACATTTTTAACCCCTGTCTGTCGTCCGGTCTGCTCCCGCGTAACATGCAATCCGCAAGAGTTACCGTGATCTATAAAAAAGCCAACTAATATGAACGATCAAATTATCGTCCTATTTCTATTCTTCCTGTAATTTCCGAAGGATTCGAAAAAATAATTCTACAAACGCTTGATGGCTTTTTAGGGCAAACATGGAATCTGAACTCCGGCTCAGTACGGCTTCCAAAAAAAAAAAAACTCCACCGAGTTAGCTTTGCTTGCTCAAAAGGAGCTGATACTGCAGAATTTTGAAAATAAAAATATCGTGTGAAGCATCTTTTTAGATTTTACGAAAGCCTTCCATGTCATCAATCACCGCATCCTGCTTCAGAAGATGGAATACTATATTTTTTGTGGCAAAGTTTTTTCTTTAATATCTTCTTACTTAAAGCATCGCACACAGTTTGTCGATATTCAAAGACGACGCTCAGCTGTTAAGCCAGTAGTTTCGGGTGTCCCTCAGGGTAGTATTTTAGGACCCTTCCTGTTTCTAATTTATGTCAATGATGTTGTTAATATTGACAAATCTGGTGACTATATTATATACGCCGACGACACAAGTGCGTTTTTTTCTGGACAATCGAACGACAATTTAGCCGATCGAGCAAACAGGACACTAGAACATATAAACACTTCTGCAACGGAGAGTGATTTAAAGATAAACGTTGCAAAGACAAAAGCAGTGATCTTTCATCCACGCCAGAAAGGTCTTTATCTTTCATCCCTTGCAATAAACGACACTACAATTGAAGTGGTTCGCCATTTTAAAACACTAGGGGTCCTTTTCTCATAAAATATGTCGTGGGACGACTACATTATCTAGCCCTCCGGAATGCTCTTGCGTACGACTGGCTATCTGCGTCGCTACTGTTCATCTTTTCCCATCTCAGTTAACGTATTATTATACAGTTCCCTCTTTTACTCGGTAATGAATTATGGCGCGCTTGTCTGGAAAACCACAACGCTGGAAAATATTAATAAACTATTGCGTTTAGAAAAATGTGTTATCCGCATTATTACAAAAGTCCCTCGTTATTCACACACTGCGGAATTGTTTAAGAAATTTAACATAATTGATATGTAGTCTTTATATTCCCATAGACTGATTCGTTATTACAAGTCAGAAACAATTAAACACGACAATTCTTTAGCTGAGCTAGCCGGACTTGCTACGAACTGTCTTGTGTATTCTACACGAAATCCGGAAAAGTGGAAAGTTGATGTATGCCGCACAAATGACGGGAAACAAATGTTGAAATATCGTCTGCCATCTCTCCTGAACGAACTGCCCGGTGAAGATAACCGAGGCGTTTTCAACGAAATCGTTCAGGGATCTACGCAGTATGTTTCTCTAACCTAAGAAATGTAGTACGTGGCACGGTGGCTCAGTGGTTACAGCGCTCGGCTGCTGACCCGAAAGACGCGGGTTCGATCCCGGCCGCCGTGGCTGAATTTCGATGGAGGCAAAATTCTAGAGTCCCGTGTACTGTGCGATGTCAGTGCACGTTAAAGAACCCCAGGTGGTCGATATTTCCGGAGCCCTTCACTACGGCGTCCCTCATAGCCTGAGTTGCTTTGGGACGTTAAACGACAAAAAACCAAACGATAAACCATGTAGTGAATTTCTTTGTTTTTGTTTGTGAAATATGCGCAGTTGCAGCGATGGGCGTTATTTTGTTTTTTTTTTCTTTACTTCACTTTCTTGCCGTGCACTTTTTACCACTTCTGTACACTACATTTTTCATGTTCTGAAACCACAAGTTTGTTTGCCTTTTGTTAGCTGCATTTTCGTCTTTTTTATTTTGCGCATTTTTCTGTCTTGTGGGCAGCTGCGTTTTCTGCTAATTCACTCGCTGTATTTCAAACATTCCGCATTTTCCCCTGTATGCCTTGTAAGTAGCAAGGACCTCGTCAAGCCAAATTTCGCTTTTTGTTCGAGCCCCTAAGCA
Organism: Amblyomma mixtum; assembly: GCF_055824585.1. NCBI lineage: Eukaryota > Metazoa > Arthropoda > Arachnida > Ixodida > Ixodidae > Amblyomma > Amblyomma mixtum. Next base: position 41,633,213 of record NC_143012.1, on the reverse strand, counting down.
TCTCAGGATGGTTGATTGAACTGATTTGATTTGAAGCCACTCAGGCTATGAGGGACGCCGTAGTGAAGGACTGAGGAAATTTCAACCACCTGGGGTTCTAAGATCCCACAGTAGAGGTAGAATTTCGCCTCCTTAAGCAACAAAATTATCTGTGGCTTAGCTCTGGTTAAGCCTGAGTGATTGCGAAAGCAATAGCTCCCTGGCTGCGCTTGGCTCTGCTGGTGGTTTGGCATGGCTTCGCCTTTTGTGCAACTAAAGGATTTACTCTGGACACCTCTTTTAGCAAGCCGTTCTTCTCTCCGGTCCGGTGGCTCTTCTACACGGCGCTTTTATCTGTGGTAATTATATCGCTCTGCCCTACTCATAGACGATTCTTCGGCATTCAGAGAGTCCATGAAACTACTCTCGCTCACTGAACTTGTAGAACGCCGCCGGGCTCGCCATTCTGCGGCATAGGCGCGTTGCTTAGCCAACCGCTCTTGCCTTTCTTCATCTGTCTCCTCGGCACGGCGCCGGCGTTTGCGCACAGCACATCGCTCCAGCGACGCCTTGTAGAACTCCTCAGACATGACTAAGCGGAGCGCGCCTGCGGCGCCCCGTTTATCCTCTCCTAGCGAGCGCCCTCACGCGGCGGGCCGAGGAGGCCGTCACGTGGTAGCCGCCGCGCCGAGCGAAGGAACGACTACGGCCGAAGAGACGAGTTGGGGCCCTGCTCTCCTCTGGTTGTGACGTCACGCTGTCGTGCGCCGCAGCTGCGCCGGAGCGAAGGAACGACCTCCACCGACGGCAGAAAAGTGCTAGCAGTATTGCTTTCGCAATAAAAATTGGCAGTGGCTTAACTCTATACTAGGATATAGGTAGCGTGAGATGAGGGCGAGGTGTCTAAATCTCGGTGGACACCTGAACCATAGGGAAGGCGAATAACTGCCCTTTTGGAACAGTGGACACATCAACCGTGGTTTAAGCTAAGTGGCGGTAGTGACAGGTGTGCGCTGCATGCGCTGACATTGACAATGTTGTGCCGAAAACGCGGCGCTGAAGCCATTCGGCGTTCGTTCTGTTCATTGGCGTTGGCGTTGACAACGTTTTACTCTCCGATCATTTTAAGGAAAGGAAGTGCGCATAACTGGCTCCCTGGGACAGTGGACTCCTGAATCGTGCTTATAGGTACGTGGGATGATGAGAGAGAGAGAGAGAGAGATAGGTTTGGCTTGGTTTATGGGGTTTAACGTCCCAAAGCGACTCAGGCTATGAGAGACGCCGTAGTGAAGGGCTCCGGAAATTTCGACCACCTGGGGTTCTTTAACGTGCACTGACGTCGCACAGTACACGGGCCTCTAGAATTTCTCCTCCAAAGAAATTCCAGCCGACGCGGCCGGGATCGAACCCGCGTCTTTGGGGTCAGCAGCCGAGCACCATAACCACTGAGCCACCGGAGTGAGTTCACCAGTTACAAAGCGTCCCAGGTGGTGCGGGAATGCCTTGCAGGTAGCACAGACGCGGGCTGGCGAGTTGCGATGCGTCGCTGGCGTTGCGTTCAGGAAGGCGATGGTAGAGAGCCAGGAGGTGAGGAACGGAGATGGATACGGGAGACGCTGTCAACCACCCCCAAGGAATGGGCAGCTGCAGCAGGAAAACTGTAGCCAGGTCCCGTCGACGGCGTTCCTCAAACACCGTAGGCTTGTGCAGCCTATCACAGGAAGCCGTAGCAGCAAAGTAGCGATCGCAGTAGGCCTGTGTTGTTGATTCAAGGGAGGTCCACGGCAGCACAGACCCGAAGTCTGACGGCTGCCACCTTCATGCTTGAATAAGGCTTAATGGTCTTGCGTCGATGATCCAAGGGAAGTCATTGGCAGCTCGAACCCAACGTCCGACCGCTGCCACTTCCACGCTTGGACGACCAGACTTGTGCTGCGGTGTCTTCCTCAACACCTCGGTTTCCTGACACGTAGCTCTACGCTCCTTGTGCCTGCCTCGCGCACACCACTCGCACGCGCACACGCGCAACGCGGGGCTGGCACGTACGGCGTTCCACTGTCCGACGCACCACTGCCGACACGCCGCGTTCCAAAAATCCCTCACCAGTGTGGTGTGCACCTCACAACGATAACGGTGTAGGCAAGCGCGTTATACAGCCCTCCTTCCGCATGCGTAGTAACTGTGGTAAATATGCGGCTGCAACGAAAGGTCAAACGGTGGCGAGGAGGCGAGCGCGCAGTAGTAGCGGCGGTGAGGAGGCGGCGCACATGCGCAGTAGCGCTCGGCTGCGCCGAAAGGTCGGGCTATAGTGAACTATAGGTCGGGCGGCGGAGTCGCGTCGGCGGCCACTGCGACCACCTGCGCCTCTTCTGTGACGTCACTCGGTCTGCGCATGCGCAGCTGCGGCTAATACTGGTCACTGAGCATACGCCAGACCCGGTGTTGACTAGCCTAGTGAAGCTTTGTGCACGAAAAAAAGAAAATCTTTGTGCACAATGGGATTCGAACCACCATCCTTCCGTTCTGCAGCCGAGTGTGCTAATTGCTACGCTACTTCCTGCCAACGCATATGTAGTTCTGCTTGTCTAGGACGCTGGAGAGTGTTTGCAGAAGGGCGTCGAATCAGAGGGATGCCTCTCAAACGCCCTCCAGAATCTCCAGCATTTAATGGCGCATTCGGTTGGCGGGACGAGAGCAGAGGCGCCGAGCAGTGCGGAGCAGTACAGTAGCACACCGAGCAAGGGGGTGACTGCCCTCCCACGGGAACGCTCTCCGAGAGTCGAGAGCAGTGCGCCAACGCAGATTCACTTGATTCCGACGAGCTCGCCGAGCGCCGACGCTTTGCAGCCGCCATTTTCCGTGTCACCAACAAGAGAGAAGAAAAAAAAAAAGATAGCGCAGGTATGACGCTTTATGCCATGTGACTTCCTCTACACTCGCTTTACAAGAGAGAGCAGCCGGGACTGCTCCCGACTGCTCTCAGCGCAGGGAAAGCCCCCCTCCTCTACCATTGGAAGAAAGTGATTCTACTCCTGCTCTCCCACTGGAGGGCGTCCGCTTGTCTGAGAGCACTTTTGAAGTGCTCTCTAGTGCTCCTGCTCTCCTACTCGAATTCGCCATAAGATTCACACACAGTGCTGTACTTAACTAACATCTTAACAGCGCATCAGTGACACAAGCAGCAACACCGCGCTTAAGGCGGTGTTCTCTATGGTGCCTACCGCACCATAGAGAAACATACTTACGTAAGCATATTAAGTATATTTCTCTATGACCGCACTTTAGGTCAAGAAAGTGCCCCCCTAATCTTTTTTAACCGCCCGATAGGAGTAAAAGGTACCCTCCGTTTCCTGCATTTGCCACCCCACACTGTGACAAGAAAAATCCTTGACAGTTGCAAATGAAGCTAGCGGTAATCTGTAAATGGCTTTCATGTCCTTATGGAGAACACTTTCTATTATACTAATTAGTCTGCAACAGAATGCTGCTATTGCACGAACATAACCTGATGCCTTTTTCTAAAGCAATAGGAAATCGTGCATTCTGCTGATTGCCCGAGATTCTTACACGAAGCATGCAATTAAAACAGTTGAGGGGGCGATAATATGTTTTTTCGAAACTAGAAATCACCCTGCAATCCAACATTGGCTGCTGCGGGTTCTTTCAATGTATTTTTAACGAAGGCAATGGCGCAGTAACTGTCTGACATCTCTGTGGACACCTTAACCACGCCGCTAAGGAAAAGAGGAATGTGGAGTGTAGCGAGGAGCCATAGTGGAGGGCACCGGAAAATTCTGAGAGCACTTATAAGTCTGCCTACGTGGAGGAAGTAGTAGTAGTAGTGGTTTTATTTAAAAAAATGGCTGAGGCTTAGCTAAGGTTAAGCCTAGTGAGATGCGAAGCATATTGGTGGCTAGGCTTGGTAATACATGGCTTTCCTTGGTTGAATACTTGGTCATTTTAATACAACCACTAGAAGCCTTCGTCGTGGGGGAAGACAACGGCATGGCTACAGCGGAACGACGACTAACCCCGAGACGCGCGTTGGGTGAGCGCCTGGATTGCCACGGAAGCCGCGTCTTCCTGCCCGGTGGAGCGAGCGTTTCACCTACACCGAGTGTGAACGCGCGTTCGAAATGCGCGGGAATGCCGCTCGAGGACATTCCGGCGTCTGTGCGATGGCATCGTTCTCCCTCTCCCAGCGCGTGACGGCGATCTGTCGTGACGTCATGTGTCACGTGGTATGTCACGTGGTGTGAAGTCACTGTACCACGTGGTCTGCACGGCGTGCAACCACAGCGACGGCGCGAGGTGGACCCCCGTCTTCCTCTGTCGTGACGTCATGTGTCACGTGGTATGTCACGTGGTGTGACGTCACTGTACCACGTGGTCTGCACGGCGTGCAACCACAGCGACGGCGCGAGGTGGACCCCCGTCTTCCTCTGTCGTGACGTCATGTGTCACGTGGTATGTCACGTGGTGTGACGTCACTGTGCCACGTGGTCTGCACGGCGTGCAACCACAGCGACGGCGCGAGGTGGACCCCCGTCTTCCTCTGTCGTGACGTCATGTGTCACGTGGTATGTCACGTGGTGTGACGACACTGTAGCACGTGGTGTGCACGGCGCGTAACCACGGCGGAGGGCTGTAGTGTACCTCTAGTAATATGCTTCGCATAATAATAATAAAGGAAGAGAACGTTTTTGCTAGCCCCGGCATCTGCCATCACTACCGGTAAATTGGTTTTTGAAGACTGGAAATGGCGCAGTACCTGTCTCACATATATCGGTGACACCTGAACCGCTCCGTAAGGGAAGGGAAGAAGGTGGGAGTGAAAGAAGAGAGAAAGTGGGGCCGTAGTGGAGGTCTCCTGAATAGTTAGGCAGTTGCTTAGCTCTGGTTAAGCCTGGATATACAAGCGAATAGCTTCAGTTACGCTTGGTTTGACTCCATCGGGGTGATGGCGGTGAAAAACTTTAATACTGAAATAGAGTTTGGTGGTGAGAAAACCCCGCTGCATGGTCTGTATCTTTAGTCCGGAGCGCCGCACGACGAGGCCCCGTCTCGCGCCCGCTTTGCTAGAGCCCTTTGGGACTCCAGTGTGGAGCAGTTGAGGAGGGCAGTCTCCTATGCTTCTCCGGTGGGTGTGGGGGAAGGGAGAAGTTGCGGATTCTGAGTACATGCCCACACCATGTGAAAGGTGTCGCAGATCTCTGCACAGTGTGGGCAGCGCCAATTTATGTTCGGATCAAAATGTTTTGCTATGGCAGGACAGAGAAGAGTTCCTGTCTGCAGGCGCCACAGAGTTCGCTCCTCCGCCTTACTCAGCCCCTTGGAAGGTTCCGGGTAGAGGAGTTGCGGTCGCAGTAATGAATTAGGATTTTGCGGAACCGCAGAAGGGGTTTATGAGCTTCTGAGCCAGGAGAGCTAGGATGAGGAGCTCGGTGTGTGAGCGCTCGGGCGGCCGCATCAGCGGCCTCATTGCCTCGTAGACCCTCGTGGCCAAGAGCCCAGATTACGTTTGTGCGAGTTGGATCGGACAAACGTAATATGGGCTCCTGGCAAGATTTTCTTAGTATTTATTTTCCTTTTGTTCATTTTTATTTTTCATTTTATTTTTTCAATTCATTTTTATTTCTGTTTATTTTCTTTTTATCGTTTTTGTTTCTTTTGTTTTCCAAATGTTTTTTAATTTTCTTCCTCTCCTTATTTTTTATTGCTTTAATTTTATCTATGAGAGCCAGGCATTCACTACATGCGCGTTTATTCATGCTCAAACCTTGAGCATTAGTGGCGGAGTGGTAGCGTCTCCGCTTCAAATTCCAAATGCCCTGCCTCGATTCCCAGCCTCGACGCAGTTTCTTTTCATGTAGAGCGCGGCCTCGGATCGGGGATTCACGAAGCAGCGCATGCACTCATTCAGCGAGCTGACGCAGACCTACAGAGCCTCACGCCAGCTCACCCCCCGCCCCACCCCTCCCTCCCTCCTCCCACTCCCGCATGTGCCCTATGCCCAGAACCCTTCGCTTCTTCCCTCCACATCCTTTCCCTCTGCCCGGCGGACCCTCCGCCGCGGGACCTAGACAACCTCAAGACCTGGGAGGACTGGGAGACCCTGCTGCGCTCGGAGGACCCGGCCGTGCAGACCATCGCAACCGGCCGTGCTGTCAGTGATATGGACCTCAGGAACATAAACACTTGAGTGCAGTGGGGTCGTGCGGGGACCGTGGGGTGTGCCCCGAATTCCTGTTGAAATAATGTTTTCTCTCTCTCTCTCTCCACAACACGCTCAGCGAGACTACGGAAGCACATTGCATAGCCCAGATAGACAGACTGTCTTCCACTACCACTGGACGCCCGCCACATTCTAGCCTCACTCCAGCTTCGACCGATCGGTCCACCTCCCATTATCTTCCAGAAGGTTCTGAAATACGTCAGGGACCATCTCACTATTCGCCCCTTACCTAAAAAATTCAGGGGGCACTTTGACTGTCTAAAGTGGGTAGAGGCGGAAGCGTTTTCCGCACCACCTTCGCTGTTTCTGTGGCACCGGTGGCGTCACATATAATTGAGTACTAATTACTAAGTGATGACAAATCACTAATTAATGGTTAATTACTGATTAATGCCTGAGTACTAATTAACTGCTAATTAATGAGGCTTAAGCTTTGCCTTTAGGAGTGGGACGCGACAGCGCGTTGTAGCGCTGCCAGGGAGTCCACGGAACACCACCCGTTCAGCGCGATGCCTTGCCCTTTGAACGCAACGCTTTTTGAGGAAAGGAAATGGTGCAGTAATTCTCTGTCATCTCGGTGGACACCAGAACCGCACCGTAGAGGAAGGGAGGAAGTGGGAGTGAAAGAAGATAGATAAAGAGGAGCCGTAATGAAGAAAATGAAAATTGTATTTGAGGAAAGGAAATTACGCAGTAACTGTCTCACAAAATTCAGGGGGGCACTTTTTTGACCTAAAGTGTGGTCACTGATGCCCCTAAGAGTGGAACGCGACAGCGTCTTGCAACGCTGGCAAGGAGTCCATAGAACGCCATCGCCCATTCGGTTCTACGCCTCGCTCGTCAGTAAATTGGTTTTTGAGGAAAGGAAATGTATCTGTCTCTCATTTGTCGGTGGACACCTAAACCTCGCGGGAAGGGAATGGAGGAGGATGAGAGTGAGTGAAGACACCGTATTCACTAGACGCGCCTTTGTTCATTCTAAACCGTCGAGCAGGCATGGCGGAGTGGGTAGCATGCTCGTCTCTCACGCCGAAGACCGGGGTTCGATTCCTGAGCTCGACCAATTTCTTAATTGGTTTTATTTATTTATATGCCTGACTAGTAAAGCTAATTAGGCTAATTGGGTAATTAAGCAATTAACTAAGCTCAGTCCCACTTACTTGGAGCATCACTATACGATCCCTTCAATTGGTTGCATGGTTACTAGCCAAAGTGCAGTTGGCCCCGTTTGAAATTCGCGCACTGTGACGTCACGACCGTTTCCACCAATTGAAAAGCGTGACATTTTCTGTCGACAACTGCTGCTTACAACGATGAGACATTAAAGGCTTCCGGCTTAAAACATGCATCCAGTCCACCACCAGGCTCGACGGGGCCGCCCACGCCTTGCATAAAACACATGAAAATGAGCGGGACATAGTATAAGTAGACGCCGCAGAGTACTTCCAACCCTTAGCTTACGCCCTTTGCATACTATCCAACAAGCTAAAACACATGACATCAGGCTAGATCAGGGCAAACACCTCGACAGAAGCCGAAGCAGCAGCCATCGCACTAGCTGTATCTTCTTGCACTGCTGCTCTTATCCTGAGCGATTCGAAACCCGCTATTCAAAATTTTGCCCGCAGGCAGATACACTCTGCCACCTGTCAAATTCTCCTCTCCAACCCCTAACCACCTAGCCCTATCCAAATAGTCTGAGTACCGGCCCATTCGGGGAATCCCGGTAACGAAGCGGCCCATTCCGCTGTTCGAGCGTGTGAACCGAGCGGCGTCTACCGAAGACCAAGGGAGCGCGAGACCGGTTGATCACATATCACGACATAACGGCACACTACTGCGAAGAACGTCTACTTTACCCCCTCCACCCTCCCTACATATCGCTAACAAAGCAACAACAGACGACCTGGCGACAACTACAGGCCCGTGCCTTTCCCTTCCCAGCGCTATACTTGCGCTTTTCTTTCCTTTCCTTACACCCCCAAATTTTCCCTCCGTGACGCCTCGAGAGCCACATTCGACCACATTATGTTCATCTGCCGACAACTGCAACCAGCCGCCCAACGGGCCCTAGCGGACTCGGAGGGGTGGGAGGTCGTGGTCTCCAGCTCCGAACCGGCCTCGCAACTAAGGCTGGTGTAGTGGGCGGAGAAGGTCGCCGTCAGGCACGGGCTGCAGGCCACCACCCACGATTTCTATTTTTATTGTTATTGATAAGAAATAGCCACTAACAACAACTTCTTTTTCAAACCGCCGCGGTGGCTCAGTGGTTAACGGGCTTGTCTACTTACCCGAGTGTTAACCCGACCGCGGCGGCCGCGTTTCGATGGAGGGGAAAAGTAAAAGGTGCCCTTTGATTCAACTTTTGTTTCTGCTATGAAGTACGTTTATCCCGCCCCCGGCGCGCAGGACTGGGAGTTGCGCGTCGGGTGCCTGAAATGCATATAGAATCCAACTGATGCATCAAAGTAACGCTGAACAGCTTGAAGACCTCGGTCCAGCAAACAATACGGCTCATTAAACGCGTAGCGACTCGGCGACAGGGCATGAAAGAGCGCGATACATGTCGGCTCGTTCAGGCTTTCGTCGTAGTCGGCTCGTGTACGCTACCCTTTACTTGGATCTGAATAGAGCAGAGAGTGAAAAGCTGAACTGCCTGATAAGGCAGGCGTACAAGGCGGCTCTCGGCCTCCCCAGAAACACGTCCACTGCGAGATTTCTGTCTCTTGGGGTCCATAACACCCTCGAGGAGCTGATTGAGGCCCAACTTGCATCGCAACAGCAGCGGCTCAGGCAGACAGGTACGGGGCTCTACATTTTGAGAAGCTTAGGCACAGAGGGCAAGGACCCTTGAGGCCAGGTAATTTTACCTACAGAGATGCGCGAAGGAATTCGGGTCAAACCTATCCACAAGAACATGCAAGCGGACCGTCACGGCAACGGGAGGATGGCCAGGGCGAAGACGTTAAGCAAAAAAATTGCTGAAGGCTTAGCTTGGTTAAGCCTGGCTGATTGCGAAAGAAAGCAGTAACACCTGGCTGCGCTTGGTTCTGCCGGTAGTTTCGTTTCTCGAATTCACGCGTAGCAGACTCGAACTCGCGAACTCTTATCTCTTGTTCTTCACGTCGCTGAGGCACGATGTCACCGTCTCGAATCACCACAATGCTCTGCTCTTTCTTCTTGGCTGTATACTGCACTCTTAGCAACCCACCTGCCAGGGCGGTTAAGTACCTGTTGGATCGGAAGCCCTCCGCTGCCGCTAGAGCCACGGCTGCCTCTTCGGCCTCGACTACCGTATGCCGCAACTACCTAAACGGTGGAATCAGCCACAGCGCGCTCCCCATTCTCCGCTCAAGTGGCAAAACCGAAAACAACCAGGCCAAACAGACGACAGTTTGGGTGGCGGGACATACCGACGTTACGGGAAATCAGGAGGCGGATAGGATAGCTCGAGGGTACGCAACAATCCGAGCATCCAGCAATCCCGACCCCGCTGAGGAACCCGAGCCGGTAGCCCAAAGCTATACAGAGATGCTAAATTACTACCGAGGGATCAGACGAAAATACCCGCTCCCACACAAACAACTAAATAGCTACAAACGGGAACATTCCTGTGCCTAAACATGATAAGCAAAATCTACCCCACGCAGTACGAGAGCGAGTGCCCGTGGTGTGGAGACAAACCAGCCCTATACCATACCACATGGGCTTGGCAGAAAATAGACGACCTAGCCATAATAGAGAACACGAGTGCGGAACAGTGGGAGAGGATGATATCCGGCGACATCCTGAAAGTCCAACAAGGACTAGTAAGGCGTGCACGCAGGGCAGCTAACCTCAGCGGAGCCCTGGACTACGGGAACTGACCCTGAAGAGAAGATGGCAGACTCCATCTGAAGCCGCAAAAACCACTGTAAAATGGAGCAAATAAACGTTGTCCACCACCACCACTGCCAGGGCGGGCGCGATACCTATCCTGTGCTCGAGAACGCACTCTACGCCACAGCGGCCAAGCCACGTCTTGCCAGATACACCACAGGTTTTTCTCTCTAACCAGGTTCAACAGTAGTTAAAGACAAGAAATTTTGAAGCGAAAGCTCCACTATGCTTGGTAAAGACAGTTTCACCGTGGCCGCAAGTTTGTCCTTCAAATGTCCTTCATAACCAATAGCCATGCCCCATTGACAAGAGAGAAAGCAAATGAAAGGAAAGGTGCACTACTGGGCCACTGGGGGAATTGGTTGGTTGGTTTATGGGATTTAACCTCCAAAAGCTATAGAGACGCCGTAGGGAAGGGCTCCGGAAATTTCGACCATCTCTGGTTCCTTAACGTGCACTGACATCGCACAGTACACGGGCGTCTAGAATTTCTCCTCCAAAGAAATTCAACCGCCGCGGCCGGGATCGAACCCGCGTCTTTCGGGTCAGCAGCCGAGCACCATAACCACTGAGCCACCGCGGCGGCCCCCCGGGACAGTTGACCGTGTGCCCGATAGTAGCCTTTGCTCTCTAACCAGGCTGAATGCGCAAAAGTTGCCCGCATATTGAAGCGAAGAGCTTCACTACGAGGGTCGGAGCCGAGCTTCGCGTATGCCGTGAAACCGAATGGCGAGTTCTAAGCAAATCTCACACTCGACACCGACATCACGGAGACGGAAGTCAGAGCGGCCCTCCTGATTCTCCGCGCCAACTCCGCACCTGGTGCAGACCAAATCACAAACTCCATGCTCCGTAATCTGGACGACCGATCAATCACCCAGATTACGAAGTACTTCAACCAGTGCTGGAGGGAGGGTAGCCTCCCGCAGTCGTGGCGCCACGCGAAGGTAATATTCATACCCAAACACAACAAACCACTTACCATCCAAAACCTTCGCCCTATTTCGCTAACCTCATGCCTCGGGAAGCTCCTCAAACATGTTGTGTTAGCGAGACTCACAAGTCACATGGCGGACAACAATCTTTACCCGCATAGCATGGTGGGATTCCGCCCCCATCTATCCGCACAGGACGCCATGCTGCAACTCACACACGACCTTTTTGACCCGCTTCCTCCAGGTCACACCAAGGCAGTCTTAGCTTTGGATCTTTCCAAAGCTTTTGATCGCATTGAACATCAGGCGATCATGACTGCCCTATCCCCATTGAATGTGGGTGTGCGCACGTATGCCTACATTCAAGCATTCCTCACTGACCGCACAGCTGAGATACACTTCGGCCCTTTGTCTTCCCCCTCCTACACGCTTCAGAGTATCGGCACCCCTCAAGGGTCCGTCCTTTCCCCCTTTCTCTTTAACATTACCCTCATCCCCCTCGCCCGAAAATTGGCAACTATTCCCCACCTGAAGCATACTCTTTATGCCGACGACCACCCACGGCAGTGACGGCGGCATAGAGAAGACCTTACAGGAAGCAGCCACACTCACCCAAAATTATGCACAGACCATCGGACTGTCTTGCTCCCCAGAGAAGTCCGAACTGCTCGTCATCCGTCCTAAGAACCACCGCTCTCCCCGCTCCCCCATTGTCATTGAACTGAATGGTGACCCGGTACCTGAGGTTGGCACCCTCCGTGTATTGGGCCTGCACATCCAGAACGATGGCAAAAACACCACCATCCTGAAGAAACTCAAGCAGTTGGTAGGCGCGATATCGCCCCTCATCCGAAGGCTTTCGGAACATCACAGAGGCATGAAGGAGCGCGACCTATGTCGCCTCATTCATGCATTTGTCCTCAGCCGTGTGCTGTACACTACCCCATACTTACAACTATCCAAACGTGACATAAATGCTTTGGATGCTTTGATTAGCAAGGCATTCAAGGTAGCACGTCATCTTCCCCTCAACACACCCACAGACAGATTATTAGGCATGGGCCTCCACAACACGATCGGGGAACTGGTGGAGGCCCACCGACAGGCCCAATACATCAGGCTCACACAAACCTCCACAGGTCGGTATATCCTGGACTCCCTCGGAATCAGAATACCGGCCAACGACCCAACCCTCCTCGCCATCCCACGACCCCTTCACCAGCAGCTCCTCATCAGGCCGCTCCCGAGGAATATGCACCCGTCCCACCATGAGCAGCGCCGCAGAGCCCGTGCGAAGGCACTCCATCGAGCGTACGGCCCCCAGCCGGACGCCGTATGGGTGGACGCTGCCTGCACGGGTGATGAAGCGACAGCAGCTGCGGTGGACTCCTCTTCATCCACCCTCTTCACACTACCTCTCCCTCCAGATACGTCCCCAGAGGCTGCAGAGGAAGCCGCCATTGCATTTGCTATAACCCGCACGGAAGCCCGGTATATTTTAACTGACTCTAAAACTGCGATTCTAAATTTTGCTCGAGGCCGAGTTCATGTCCCTGCTTTTGGCATACTGGACTCGCCCGATGCACCCCCGCCCCGCCAAGTGGAGCTGATATGGGTGCCTGCGCACTCCGGGAATCCCGGAAACGAGGCCGCCAACCTTTTAGCCCGAGGTTCTTTAAACCGGGCTCAGGTGGCCTCGGATCGGGGATTCACGAAGGATCGCATGCACTCATTCAGTGAGCTGACCCAGGCATACAGAGCCTCTCGCCAGCTCTACCCCCCGCCCCACCCCTCCCTAGATAACAGACACGCAACACTCTGGCGCAGATTACAAACACATACTCTCCCCTCGCCCCTTACCCTAACCCACTATCATCCCTCCTTCCCCACTCCTGCTTGCGCCCTATGCCCAGAACCCTTCGCTTCTTCCCTCCACATCCTTTCCCTCTGCCCGGCGGACCCTCCCCCGCGTGACCTAGAGAACCTCAAGACCTGGGAGGACTGGGAGACCCTGCTGCATTCGGAGGACCCGGCCGTGCAGACCATCGCCACCGGCCGTGCTGCCAGTGTTATGGACCCCAGGAACATAACACTCTATGATGCCTCTATGATGTATCTTCGAGCTAACTCGTCTGCTGCCACGTTGCCCCTCATCCCATCATGTCCGGGAACCCACACTATACTATGTTTAGTGTTTCTGTGTCTTCTCGCGTGTGTAGAATATGATTGGCGATGCTGTCGATCCTGCCTCTTGTGTAGTTTCTACATGCTTGTTTGGAGTCCGTCCTTAGAGTGAGGTTCTGTCCTGTTGCGTTGCATGGTTACTGTGACGTCACGACCATTTCGACCAATTGAAAAGCATGATATTTCTGTCGACAACTCCTGCTTTCAACGATGAGGCATTATAGGCTTCCTCCTTCACCAATTAATGCCTGACGTTGCATATACGATACAGAGCTAAAAGTATGTGATTAATTTTAATTTGGTTATTGGTTATTGAGGTTTAACATCCCAAGCGACTCAGGCTATGAGGGACGCCGTAGTGAAGGGCTTCGGAAATTTTGACAACCTGGGGTTCTTCGTGCACTGACATCGCAGAGCACACGGGCCTCTAGAATATCGCCTCCATCGAAATTCGGCCGCTGCAGCCGGGATCGAACCCGCGTCTCTCGGGTGGTGGTGGTGAAAACATTTATTCAGAACGGACAGGAGGTGTTTCGATCAGCCCGTAAGGGACCGATCCTTACAAAACACTAGGTGGAGGTCCTTAGTTTGGGACCCCAGTGGCGGTAGCCGCCGCCCGGGCGCGCCCGACTAAGGCTTGTTGGGCCTGTAAGTCGTGGCAGCCGAGCAGGGTCGCTTCCCAGTCCTCCCGGGTTGGGTTGGGGTTGGGGGAAATGGCCGGGTTGGAGGGGCAGGCCCACATCATGTGATAGGTGTCCGAAGACACCGCATTACCGTGCGGGCAGTCAGCAGCCGAGCGCCGTAACTACTGAGCCACGATGGAGGCGAAATTCTAGAGGCCGTGTACTGTGCGATGTCAGTGCACGTTAAAAAACCCCAGGTGGTCGAAATTTCCAGAGTCCTTCACTACGACGTCCCTCATAGTCTGAGTCGCTTTGGGACGTTAAACCCCAATAAAGCAATAAACCAAACTAATTTTAATTCTGCTCTGATATGTACTTGAACTGCTAGCACACTTCAGGCAGGAGTTTTCTCCAGCATCAACCCAATTGCAAAGTATAAGCTGCCAGAGATGCAGGAGGCCCGCGAAAGGATAAATTCGTGTAAAAGCTAGCCTTAACGCAAAGAAAGCCTAAAATGTATGTAGTTTTAATGCTGCATTCATGGACGATAAAGGAGTTTTTGAATTTTGCCCTTATATTCTTGCATGCCGCTGCGTGTTAGCACATGGCTCTGTGGATCTTAGGCACCGAACTATTGTAAAAATTAGCTGAAATCTACTGGTGTGTAATTAATGTTTCTTTATGAATCTAAAAGTTTTTACATTCATTCGATCAAGGAGCTATTATTGATGAAGTCATAGAAGTTCATGACTATTATCGGTCGTGTTCAGTGGATGAGAATGAACGGGTTAAAAATGTAGCCTCACAAAGCTTGGAATTGGGGTTCGGTATGCCATCGGTCTGAACCTCCTGTCGCAAGGTAGCCTCTAACTTGCTATGACACCACCCGCAATGCTGCGCGACGAACGGTTGCTGAAAATTTCGCTGAATGTATTCGAGAGTACTACCAACACATGGAGGCCTACCAGTGATGACATCACTGGGATTTTGCGCGGTGGGTGGGAGAACGGTACTGGGTATACATAGCCGGTATGTGTTACTGCCGTCGTCGTCGCTTCGGCGGACGAGGTTGTTGCGACGCGAGGCTGTTCCACTTTTAGAGCGCAGCTCTTTGGCGCCCCTTTCTGCGCTTCGCGGTGTCGCCGTTGTCCGTTGAAACCAGCAGTGGACACCTTAGCGGCGCTTTAACCTGCGAAACCAAGCGGGAGCTTGGAATGCGGAGGGTAAATTCGGTCAATTGGTTTTTGAGGAAAGCAAACGGCGCAATATCTGTCTCACACATCTCGGTGGACACCTGAATCAGAGGGAAGGCGCATAACTGCCCTCTTGGACCAAGGGACACTTCAGTCGTGCTTTAAGCTACTTGGTGGTAGTGACAGTTGAGCGCTGCATGCGTTGGCGCTACACCGTTGTGCCACAAACGCTGCGCTGAAGCCATGGGCCATCGGCGTTGGTTGTATTCGTTGGCGTTGTCGTTTTACACTCCGATCATTTCAAGGAAAGGAAGTGTGCGTAACTGGATGGATGGATGGAAACAACTTTATTACACGAAACAAAAACAAAAAAAATCTTCCAGTGTGGTCCCCTGCTGGTCCAGGAGTCCACGGGCTTGTGCTTCACGAAAAGCCTGATCCACCAGTCATTTCTGGCCGGCGGGCTGAGCGGTCCATACAGCAGCCTCCCAGGAAGAATGAGTGGGATTGGGATGGGGGGTACTGCCTGTGGGGAAGGACATTCCCAAATGTAGTGGAAAAGTGTGGATCTGGGCACGCCACAGGTGGTACAATCAGGAGGAAAGGTGGGGCGAAAGCATGAGAGACGGTAGGGTGAAATAAAGGAGCCTTCTTAAATTGTCGCCATGTGGCGCTGGCTGAGGGCGACAAGGTACTGTGGGGTGGTGGCAGTGTCATGCGGCTAAGTTTGTAAAATGTGGTGATTTGGTGATATGTAGAGAGGACCGATGGGGCCTCTTGTGCAGGGTTGGGTGCCTGATTATCCGGGGTCCGGGTGGAGAGTTCTCGGGCCAGCGCATGAACGTGCTCGTTACCGGGGTTCGAGGCATGCCCAGGGACCCACGACAGAGTAACCGTTCGGTCGAGAGAGGTGGCTGTGGTAAGAATACGGTGTGTTGCCGGCGTCGCCACGCCCTTTAAGTAGTGGCGATACGCGGCCTGGGAATCTGTGCAAATTTCGGTTACGTTTTTGTCGATGGCGGAGTGGGCCAGAGCAAGTGCGATGGCGGCTCATTCCGCCTGCGCAGGCGAATTAGTTCGGATAGTGGCGGCGGCCCCCACTTTGACGCATAACTGGTACCCTGGGTCAGGGGAGGCCTGGATCGCGCTTATAGGTATGTGGGGTGATGAAAGAGAGAGAGAGATGCGGGCTGCAAGCATTCACAACGTTGTGCCAGAAACGCGGCGCTGAAGCCATGGGCCATCGGCGGTCATTGTGCTGATTGGCGTTGGCAACGTTATTCACTCCGATCATTTCGAGCAAAGGAGGTACGTATAACTGACTTCCTGGGTCAGTGGACGCCTGAATCGCGCTTATAGGTACGTGGAGTGATGAGAGAGAGTTGTGGACTGCATGCGTTAGAGCTGACAACGGTGAGCGAACTCTTGCGATCAACCATTAACTGCGACCTGCCAGGGTAGCTGGGTGGGTGGGGACTTTAATGTAGATATAAAGACAAACAGGAATTTCTTACCACTTAAGCATCTATACGGCGGCATCTATACGGTGCATTCTCTGCGGCGGCCCTCATATGACCGGCACCGGGAACTGCAAGGGACGGGGCCGCAAAATAGCGTCCCCGAAGAAAGCTCTCTCTCTCCTCCGGATACATCGCGGCTTTCCCGCTGCGATCAACCAGGCAAAGCCAGCAGACGCAGCTCGACGGCTTCCCGGTCGCCTTCTACAAGCCGGCAGAATGGCAGCAAGAACGCCACGCGTCTCACCTGGGCAGACCGCGTTTCTGGCAAGGCTACCCGTCATCCCCCACCACCCCAGTCCTCCCAGGCAGATCCGAGAGACCAGGAGCTCAAGGCCTTGCGTGAAGAGGTAAGCCGCCTTTCCTCCCTCCTAAGCACCCCGGCCCCCTCCATGCCCCCTAAACCCGCACCCGCTGTCATTAACTCGACCCCATCATCCACAGACACATCGAGCACCCCTCCCACAAAGAAGCAACGCACCACAGACGCCACACCCCCTCCCGTACCCTCAGAAATAGACGCTAAATTAGCAGCACTCGAAGCCAAATTTGACCATAAACTAAAAGAGCTAGACGCACGCCTCGAGGCCAGATTCAATCACCTTGCCGCCACCCTCACCGAGAAACTTGAGCAGCGCATGAACGCTATGCTTACGAAGATGATGGAGCTCTTGGAACATAATCTTAACCATCGCTTCACCCAACTTCAAACCCCCTCCACTCCCCCCATCCTTCCTCCGCAAGCACAAACCACCTATCCTGAGCCACACATACCAATTGACACCCGTCTTACTTCCATCCTCAATCCCCCTACCATCCAATATGGCGGGGGGGAACACTAATTATCTACCCATTTTAACATGGAACTGCCGCGGCTTCCGGGCAAAGCGCGCGCCTCTGCAACTTCTCCTTCCCACCATCACACCCACGCCCCACATACTACTTCTACAGGAGACTGCACACCGGGCAACCCTCCCCTCCTACACAGCTACACACTTGGATACCACTAACACACGCAGGGCATCCACACTCATCCACCGCAGCCTCACCTACAAAACTCATCACGTCTGAGACGCCCTGCGTGATCACAGAACTTATACATCACACACATTCACTTCCTTCTATATTTATAGCAAACATATACCACCCCCCATCCCTGCCGATGGCCCCGCTAGAATCACTTCTGCCAAAGCTACACCATCTAGCAGGGAAAAGTCCCCTACTCATCGGTGGGGACTTCAACAGTCAGCATACTGACTGGGGATACACAACCACGACACATCGAGGTAGCAGGCTCTGGCTGCTCTTGCAGAACCTCCAACTCGCTGTGCACAACACGTTTCAGACGCCTACGAGGATCGGCAACAGTGTCAGCATGGACACCAGTCCGGACCTGACGCTGAGCTGTTGTATCCGCGGCGTTACCTGGAACAGTACACAACATACACTGGGCAGTGATCATTACATTATACAAATCACTGTCCCGTACAAAGCACCCCGTCACGCAAATACAACACACAAACTCATTAACTGGGATGCCTTTCGCGCTGTACGCACCGCCCTCCCAGACACTCCCATCGCAGACATCGACGAATGGGTGCAGTTACTCAAGCATGACGTTCACCACAACACGCGAGACATTGAAACTATAACCGAAACACCTACCCTTGACACACGCCTAGCCCACCTCTGGGAGGCTTATCACAGCATCCTAGAACGCTGGAAACGCAACAAACACAACAGAACGCTTAAGAAGCGGCTGGCCGCGCTGCAGACACAAATCCAACAGCACTCTGAGGAGCTCTGCAGATCCAACTGGGGACAGATATGTGACGGCATCGCCGGAAACCTGTCCAGCAAACGCGCATGGCAACTCCTCCGACACGTCATCGACCACACGCGCACAAAATCAGCAACACAGCACCACGTGACACGCCTCACACATGAACACATTGACGATCCCGACACCCTTCTAGACACACTTAAAACCATGTACACATCTCCAGGCGGCCCCATACCTCTACCGCACTACACGGGACAAGCAAATCCAACACTAGACACCGACGTCACGGAGACGGAAGTCAGAGCGGCCCTCCTGACTCTCCGCGCCAACTCCGCACCTGGTGCAGACCAAATCGCAAACTCCATGCTCCGTAATCTGGATGACCAATCGATCACCCACATTACGAAATACTTCAACCAGTGCTGGAGGGAGGGTAACCTCCCGCAGTCCTGGCGCCACGTGAAGGTAATATTCATACCTAAACCCAACAAACCACTTACACTTCAAAACCTTCGCCCTATTTCGCTAACCTCATGCCTTGGGAAGCTCCTAGAGCATGTTGTGTTAGCGAGACTCACAAGTCACATGGCGGACAACAATCTTTACCTGCCTAGCATGGTAGGATTTCGCCCCCATCTATCCGCACAGGATGCTATGCTGCAACTTTCACACGACATTTTCGACCCTCTTCTTCCGGGTCACACCAAGGAAGCCTTAGCTTTGGATCTCTCCAAAGCTTTTGATCGCATTGAACATCAGGCGATCATGACTGCTCTATCCCCCTTGAATGTGGGTGTGCGCACGTATGCCTACATTCAAGCATTCCTCACTGACCGCACAGCTGAGATACACTTCGGCCCTCTGTCTTCCCCCTCCTACACTCTTCAGAGTATCGGCACCCCTCAAGGGTCCGTCCTTTCTTCCTTTCTCTTTAACATTACCCTCATCCCCCTCGCCCGAAAATTGGCAACTATTCCCCACCTCAAGCACACTCTTTATGCCGACGATATCACCCTGTGGACCACCCACGGCAGTGATGGCGACATAGAGAACACCTTACAGGAAGCAGCCCAAATCATGTGGCAGGTGTCAGCCACCTCCCCACAGAACTGGCAAATGCCATCAAAGGATGTGTTGCAATGTTTAAGTACCGCCGGGCACAGTACAGTGTTAGTAAGAATTTTGATGAGGAGGCGCTGGTCAGCGCAATCCAGTCCCTTAAAAGGGGCCAGGTAGCGCCGGTGCTCCTCCTTGTAGTAATCGGTGATGTGTTTGAATGTAAGGGCCAGATTGTATGATTGGGAGTAGGCTTCCAAGGACAGGGAGACAGCCCGGGGTGAGAGTGCACGGGCGGCCTGATCGGCCTGATCGTTTCCTTGGAGTCCCTGGTGACCGGGGGCCCAAATAAGGTTACGTGGAGTTGGATCTTCGCATCGGCAGCTATATTCTAGTATGCGCCAGGCAAGCGGGGGAGCCCAGCCCAACTCATAGTTCCGACAGGCCCCTCGCGAGTCTGTGATGATGTGTTTTGACTTGGGAGTAGTGAGTTGGCTCGGGCAAGTAGGCTGGCCCGTGCATTTTTCTCTTCATCCTCCTTTCAGTTGCAACAACAACCAATATCTGTGGCCGGAATTACTGTTGCCACTTGGGCCGACGCGGTTTTGCGTCGCACGCCTGTCTCTCGCATTGGTGCTCTGTGCTGTCTGCACGTGGCGCGGATGTGAATCAGCTCGCTTCTGTCTCTAAATTTTGTGTCACCGTGGCACGTCACCTCGCACGCCGGTGGTCCGGTTTCGATTCCCACCTATAGAACCGGATGTGTTGTCTTATTAAGCATGAAATGCTTTTAGCCCCCGTTGTCGTCAGTGTGGTGACGTCACGCCGAGACCGAGAGCCATCATCCGGGCACTGAATTCCAGACATCCGGGCTCTGAAACGAGAACATCCGGGTACCGTACGAGACTTAACGAGACTCTCTAAGCCCTCCTACGCGACCGGCATGCAAGCGCCGGTTGTTCTCCAAAGTAGTCACAAAAAATAATTGCTGCCAGTGACTTCTCAATGTTTATCAAGATATCAGTCGCTGTGCGTTTGATAATGCACGCAATTATAATTTCCGATTTCTAATAACGCGTGCAAAAAGCACATAAATGCCACGATACACTTCATTGTCATACGTGATCTCTTAGGGGCTTCGCGCATCGAAGCAAAGCCGCGAATGGGCACAGGGGCCCGGGGGAGAAGCGCTGCGTTCAAAGGGCAAGGCATCGCGGCGAATGGGCGGTGGCGTTCCTCCCTTCCATTACGGTGCGGATCGGGTGTCCACCGAGATGGCAGAGAATTACTGCGCCATTTCCTTTCCTGAAAAAACCTTGCGTTCAAATGGCAAGGCATCGCGCTGAACGGGTGGTAGCGTTCCTCCCTTCCTCTACGGTGCGGTTCGGGTGTCCATGGAGATGACATTAGGCCCGTAAACATTTCATGCTTACTCTACTCTCGGTTACGGGAGAGGCAGAGATTTTTTTTTATTCAATATTCTTGTTACTTTAATGTGCCATGATTTCATACGGCCGATGACGTCACAGGGGCCAACTTCCGGCGTCAACATAGCAATAAATGCTGCACGGTTCCTGCTACACGGTTAATCTAGGTGGCGCCAAGCTAGAGCTTTTTGTGAGGAGGGAGGCGCTTCGCTGTTAGCAGAAGGGGGGGGTCAGAGTTTCACCCTTATCACACCGCCAAACATTCCAATTACATCCGCCTAAAAGAGACGTCTTGCGATACTGAGCGGTCTGTAGTGCACTGGCTGGTTGGAGAGGCTTGAGCCACAGCTTGCATGTGTAATCCGGCCGCTTAGTTCTGAGCAAAAGAATAGCTTGCACTCCGCTGATTGAGCCGGGTTTTTATGTGAAGTGCACATGAAGAGGTCTGAAGGGAAAAATAAATCGGTTTGAAATTCGATATTATCTTCGCGCCCACTATGGCTGCCGCGCGCACGTGGATACACGGAGAGAACTTTATGTGCAGCAGCGGGACTCATGTTCCTATGCATGTTGGACGCTACATGGCGGTTCAAGCAAGCGGACGCGCGTCGCATCGGTTCCGCACATTTTGAGCAAATTCCACCGGACCAAATCATTCTCGCCACCGGATTTTATTCGGAACGGAAAGATATCAAGTGCTGGATCCCCAGGATAGAAATTTCAAGAGGTAGGACCAGTTTTCGGCTTTCTACCGGACTTGAAAGTTATAAAGCGGGCGCCGGCCCGCTAACCCTAACGGGCCACCCAGCTCGACATCGTGAGAGCATGGGCCGCTAACCTTGTCGACGACGCCGACGCCTAGCATCGACGCCGTTTCAAAGACGGACCATATGGCGGGGCCCAGCCAAGACAACGATGTGCCAGCACAATCGTCAAACGTCCTTCTCAACGAATTCCAAGTGATGGATGAAGACGACTTCGGAGACGCCGACTTGGGAAGTGAGGACGAGATCCCGTCCGACTCCTCGACGAAGCCAGCCGGGTACAACAACGATGCCAGCTGGGAGCTTGTACAATCCAAGCGCCAGAGAAAACTTCAAAGGCGAAAGGAACGCAAAGGCACGGGAACCGGCCCGGACGCCAATCCTCAAGACGGAAAATTACCGGGTGATGCGACCGGCTGCAACAAGTATGGATCAAGGGAGCAGAGCAGGCCTAGGCGAAGAATGCCGCCACTCCCCAGAAGCGACTACAAGATCATTATTCGACCCAAGAAAGGACTCATGGTGAAGTCCCTCACCACCCACCAAGTAGCGCGCGCAATTGTCATGGCGTGCGGCCAGCAATGTAAGGACGAGGACCTACTTGTAAGGCTTCGCACCGGATCCAATATCATTATCGTTAGCACTCCGCACGAGCAAACGGCTCAGCTAGTGCGGCACATTACCCGTCTCAAATTCGACGGAAAGCCTTATGATGTAAACGCTTACGTGGCAGCACCGGAAGACGTCCTGCGCGGCGTGATCCACGGTGTAGAGCCAGGTACCCCTCCCGAAGAACTTAAAGCACACCTACGGGTCAGAACTCAAGGAGTGACCATACTTCAGGCAAGGATGCTCGGAAAATCCAAGACGGCAGTGCTCACGTTCGACGGCCCAGTCTTGCCGAAATTCGTCATTTATTACGGAGGTGAAGTACCATGCTACCAGTACCGCCCCACTAGGCAAGTGTGTTACGTCTGCTTCCAGCAAGGACACCGTTCCGACGTGTGCCCCACACCGAACATTATTGTGTGCGGACTGTGTGGAGTTTCAAACCCGCCCGCCGACCACGAGTGCACGCCCAAGTGCATAATCTGTGGCGAGGCACACCGGACCGGATCCAAGGAGTGCCGAGAGAGATTGAAAAAAGCCAGGCCAAAACCCACAGGAGAAAGAGGACGGAGCGACCAACGCGGGCGACCACCCAAGCGATGGCTCAGCTCAGAGGGAGAGACATCGAGGAGCCGATCGAGGTCCAACTCCTTCCCGCCTCTACCACCAGCCGGCCCACAGGAGGGGGAGAAGCAAGAGAAAAAGAAAAAGAAGAAGGTTTCCCAGACAAGCGGCAGCAAGGTGAGCTGGGCTTCTACCACTGCTTCGCACTCGGTAGGAAAGGGTAGTAACATAGACAACACAAACAACAAAGACAGTCGCGTCACAGAACCGAAGGACGCGAACAGCGATGCGCTCAGACGCGAGCTAGAACTCGCTCGAATCAAACAAAACGAGCTCGAACGCAAAGTTGAGGAACTAACAAAAACACTAAAGGACCAACAACGGGAACTCGACCCGACTAGAGCCCTTCCAAAACAACAACCACAGGCATCGAATGAAGGAGACCTTGAAACACGAATGCAACAGATGATGCAGCAGATGATGCAGGATATCATGCAGCAAATCCAATCGCAAATGCAACAGATGCAAGTACAATTCCAAGGGCAGATCGCAGAGATCAGAAGCGCTTTTCGAAAACAAAAACATACCGAAAACATTAGGGAAAAAGCGTACAACCGCCCAGCGCTAACAGCTTTCGCAAGCGAACAAGGCAACAGCAGTGACGCGTAAACATGATCAATACGTATCGGCAAGAACAAGAACACTTAGATATTTGGCAATGGAACTGCAGAGGCTACCGCAAAAAGCAGGCCCTTTTAAAACAATATATAAACACACAACTGACACCTCCTGATGTAATTGCGCTCCAAGAGACTGGAATCAAGCCGACCTTACAAGGGTACGAGGTTTACGAGAGTCAAAACGAAGGTAAAGCGGCCGTCCTAGTCAGCAAAACCATTACCGCCATCAGGCACGATACCATCGCCGACACCGACATCGAGCACGCGCTTGTTGAAATTATTCCGAAAAAGCGACAGGGAAGCAGCACGTTCTTACTTAACGTGTACAGCCCGCCGAGACAAAGAAAAGCCAAACTCTTCGAACTGTTCTATGGAGCGCACAAGCTGGCCAAAAAAAATGCACTCATCATCGTAGGAGATTTCAACGCCATGGACAGGAGTTGGGGATACCAGAAACAAGACATCAAGGGAAGAACATTAGTGGAAGTAGCGGAGTACTTTGGCTGCAGTCTAATCACAGATCCTGCGACCCCCACGAGAATCGGAAATAGCGTGAGCACGGACACATGCCCGGACCTCACCTTCGTAAGGAAGAGCAGGGAGTCACAGTGGGAAAACCTGATGGAAAATCTAGGCAGCGATCACTTTATCCTCCGGACACGAATAGCATCCGACACCATAAGACGCCAGATTGGACAGGCGAAAATCACTGACTGGAACGCGTTTCGCGGGGCTTGCAACAAATCTGAAGGCGGTATCCAATCACTGGAGGAATGGAGCGGCATGCTGAGAGAAACGCGACAACGATGCACAAAAAGTCTAAGGAGAACGACAGCAACGCCTGAAGTAGACGCCCACCTCCTCAGACTATGGGAAGCGAGACGCAGTCTCACCAAAAGATGGCGGAAGCAAAAACACAACAGGAAACTAAAACTAAAGATAGCAGAAATTACGGCAAAGGCGGAAGAATATGCGATGCAACTCGCGAAACAAAATTGGGAACAACTCAGCGACTCGCTTAGGGGAACTTTAGGCACGGCCAGAACCTGGAATCTCTTAAGAGCACTAATCGATCCGACCAAAATAAAATCAGAAAACAATAAAGCCATCCACAGGTTCATCCACTCCTTCGAGGGATCAGACATCACCCTACTGGAGAAGGCACGAGAAAAATGTTTCGGCGATCACAACCCCCCGCGATACCAAGGAACGTATCGAGGAGCCGAAAACGAGAAACTCGACCGCCCCATAACTGTGGAAGAGGTTTACGCGGCCATAAGAAACACCACCAGAAAAACGGCAGCCGGAGCGGACAGAATCGACAACGCCCTAATCCGCAACCTGAGCGACGACCTCATACAAGAGCTCGTCAGCTTTCTTAACAAACATTGGGAGGCGGAGACGGTTCCCGAAGATTGGAAACACGCCGAAGTAATAATGATACCTAAACCTGGTAAAAAGCTACAAATTGAAAACCTCAGGCCCATATCACTCACGTCGTGCCTTGGCAAACTTTACGAACGGGTGGTAACTTTAAGACTGCAAAATTACATGGAAGACAACGACTGTGTACCACATACCATGTTCGGCTTCAGAGCGAAGCTCTCGACGCAGGACGTTCTCCTCCAAATACAAGAAGATGTCCTGCGAAACGTACCTCGGACGGGAGAAAATGTCATAATGGCCCTGGACATCAAAGGGGCATTCGATAACGTCAGCCACGAAGCGATCCTTACGGGCCTAGACAAGCTGGATTGCGGGCGCAGAATCCACGGCTTCGTCAAAGCCTTCCTGTCCGACAGAACTGCCACCATCGGCATAGGAGACCTTCGATCGGACAAAATTCGCACTCCAAATAAGGGAACACCCCAAGGGTCAGTTATCTCCCCCTTACTTTTCAACATAGCTATGATAGGCCTAGCTCGAAAACTAGAGAACATCGAAGGCATCAGGCATGCAATGTATGCTGACGATATAACAGTCTGGACAAACACGGGTTGTCTCGGAGAGAAGGAAGAAAGGCTACAGCAAGCGGCCTCTTGTGTAGAGCAATACCTCGCAGAAAGAGGACTCGCATGCTCGACCGAGAAATCGGAACTGCTGAGAGTCTGGAGAGGCAAGCAAAACCGGACCGTCCCAACCAACGAGGACCTAAAACTCAACGTCTACCTTGACGGGACACCCATACCCGAAAAGACAACAATAAGAATTTTAGGCATGTGGGTTCAATCCAACCAGCGCAGTACTCACACTTTTACCCTGCTCAAAGCAACAACACTACAAGTCTCACGCATGATCACCCGCATCACCAACAGGCGACATGGCATGAGTGAAGAGGACACACTCAAACTAGTCAGAAGCCTTGTAGTTAGTAGAATCACGTACAGCCTACCCTACCAGTGCCTCAACAAAAACGAAATACAACAAGCGGATGCCCTGCTACGCAAAGCGTATAAGACAGCGCTCCGACTTCCTCGCAACACGTCAACCGAAAAACTCATGGCCCTGGGATTACATAACACCTTTGAGGAGCTACGAGAGGCGCAGCTTGAGTCGCAAAAACTCAGGCTGTTGCAGACAACGACTGGAAGAGCGCTCCTGCAGAGGCTCGGATACCGCGAGCAGATGCGAGAAATGACGAGGACGGCAACGATCCCCGACAAGCTTCGCAAGACCCTCAAGGTAGCGCCAATACCAAAAAACATGGATCCCAACCTCCATCGAGGCAGAAGGGAAGCGAGGGCCGACTTCATCGAAAGAACATACGCTCCTCAAGCCACGACCGTGTATGCAGACGCGTCTTGGAGAGGAGGAGACACCAAAATCGCTGTGGCGGCGGTGGTCGATTCGTCTTTACGCGAAATGACCAGCGCGTCTCTCCGAGGCTGCACAGCTGCAGAGTCCGAGGAAGTAGCCGTTGCTCTAGCGGTGGCGGAGGGCTATACAACCGGGCGGTCGCTAACAATACTCACCGACTCTCAAACAGCCTGCCGAAATTACATGAATGGCAGGATAGGTCGTCACGCGCTCCGTATACTCCTCGCAGCGAGCGACAGAATTAAAAACCAGGAAGAACAAAGCGACAAGATCCCACACAAAATTGTGTGGGTACCGGGGCACACGGGGGTGGCAGGGAACCAAGAGGCCGACAGGATAGCTCGAGGATACATTACTTTCCGAGCATCCGATGAGCCCGCGGAACTCGCGCCAGCACCCAGGGATTACTCGGCCATACTACAAAACTACAGAGGCAG
The DNA here is from genome assembly GCF_055824585.1 of Amblyomma mixtum. Taxonomy (NCBI): domain Eukaryota; kingdom Metazoa; phylum Arthropoda; class Arachnida; order Ixodida; family Ixodidae; genus Amblyomma; species Amblyomma mixtum. The sequence goes on along the minus strand of NC_143012.1, from coordinate 41,606,531 downwards.
AAGATTGCGGTATCCCCCACCGCACAAATCTCTCAGCAGAGAGGAAGCTGTCACTTGGAGACAATTACAAACAGGCTCTTTCCCAAACCTACATATACTAAACAAAATGCACCCTACCATATACGCGGACAAATGTCCCTGGTGCGACGGAAAACCTACTCTCTATCACATCACATGGGCCTGCCAAAAGATAGACGTGGTCCCCAAAATACAAAACCCGAGTGCGGAGCAGTGGGAGACTCTGCTGTCCAGCGACCGCTGTGAAGACCAAGAAGGTCTGGTACAGCGAGCTCAACGGGCGGCAGTGGCCAGCGGAGCCCTGGACTGAGGGCAACCGACCACTGATTAGAGGCGGACGACTTCGACAGAGAAGACTCCTGGGGGTAAAATCAAGGAGAAAACGTCTCTGAAGATGCTCCCAAACCGCAGGAAAAAGGACTATAGTAAAATAAAGTTTTTCCTTCCTTCCTTCCTATGCATGTTGTTAGTGGGCGAGCGCGGCTTCGGCCGCTTATCTATTTTTTTCAGCAGGTCCGCTCCGGCGGACGCAGTTGTTTGCTGCGACGCGCGTCTTTTCTTTCCCTTTTCTCTTTCCTCTGACCTTTTAACTCTTCTCTATCTGCACGTGGCAGCGGTGGTGGCTTGGCTCGAGCCAGTAGGCAGGCCCGTGCAATTTCCTTTTCATCCTTCTCTCAGTCACAACAACAACAACTCATGTGCCACACCTTCGGCTCAGTGGTTACGGCGCTCGGCTGCTGACCCAAAATACGCCGGTTTGACCCTAACTGCGGCGGTCAAATTTCGATGCAGGCCACCACGGTGGCTCAGTGGTTAAGGCGCTCGTCTACCGAGCCGAAGTACCCGTGTTCAAACCCCACCGCGGCGGCCGTGTTTCGATGGAAGTGGAACGCAAAAAGGCGCCCGTGTGCTGTGTGATGTCAGCGTACCCTGTCATTAATTCGAGCTCATCATCCACAGACACTTCGAGCACCCCTCCTGCAAAGAAACAGCGCACCACAGACGCCACACCCCCTCCCGTGCCCCCAGAAATAGACGCTAAATTATCAGCACTCGAAGCAAAATTTGACCATAAACTAAAAGAGCTAGACGCCCGCCTCGAGGCCAGATTCAATCACCTTGCCGCCACCCTCACCGAAAAACTTGAGCAGTGCATGGACACTATGCTTACCAAGATGATGGAGCTCTTGGAACATAATCTTACCCATCGCTTCACCCAACTTCAAACCCCCTCCACTCCCCCCATCCTACCTCCGCAAGCACAAAACACCTTTCCTGAGCCACACATGCCAATTGACACCCGTCTTACTAACCTCCTCAATAACCCCACCATCCAATATGGAGGGGGGAAACACTAATTATCTCCCCATTATAACTTGGAACTGCCGCGGCTTCCGGGCAAAGCGCGCACCTCTGCAACTTCTCCTTCCCACCATCACACCCACGCCCCACATACTTCTTCTCCAGGAGACTGCACACCGAGCAACCCTCCCCAGCTACACATCTACACACTCGGATACCACAAACACACCCAGGGCGTCCACACTCATCCACCGCAGCCTCACCTACAAAACTCATCACATTACGTCTGAGACGCCCTGCGTGATTACGGAAATTATACATCACACACATTCACTTCCTTCTATATTTATAGCAAACATATTGTCACGACCAGAGGAGCCGTGAAGGTAGACGTCGGGCAGAACCCAAGACCGGGAGCCTTCTTTTAATTATGGAGCCAGCTTCCACGACACAGAACAGAACAGCGCGCCACGAGAGCCCACCGCCGCTTCGTCGCGCGTGGCAATATACCACCCCCCGTCCCTGCCGATGGCCCCGCTAGAATCACTTCTGCGAAAGCTACACCATCTAGCAGGGAAACATCCCCTACTCATCGGTGGGGATTTCAACAGTCAGCATACTGACTGGGGATACACAACCACGACACATCGAGGTTGCAGGCTCTGGCTGCTCCTGCAGAACCTCCAACTCACTGTGCACAACACGTTTCAGACGCCTACGCGGATCGGCAACAGTGTCAGCATGGACACCAGTCCGGACCTGACGCTGAGCCGCTGTATCCGCGGCGTTACCTGGAACAGAACACAACATACACTGGGCAGTGATCATTACATTATACAGATCACTGTCCCATACAAACCACCCCGTCAAGCAAATATGACACACGAACTCATTAACTGGGATGCCTTTCGCGCTGCACGCACCGCCCTCCCAGACACTCCCATCGCAGACATCGATGCATGGGTGCAATCACTCAAGCATGACGTTCACCACAACACGCGACACATTGAAACTACAACCGAAACACTGACCCTTGACACACGCCTAGCCCACCTCTGGGAGGCTTATCACAGTCCTGGAACGCTGGAAAGGCAACAAACACAACAGAACGCTTAAAAAGCGGCTGGCCGCGCTGCAGACACAAATCCAACAGCACTCTGAGGAGCTCTGTCGATCCAACTGTGGACAGATATGTGACGGCATCGCCGGAAACCTGTCCAGCAAACGTGCATGGCAACTCCTCCGAAACCTCATTGACCCCACACGCACCAAATCAGCAGCACAGCACCACGTGACACGCCTCACACATGAACACATTGACGATCCCGACACCCTTTTAGACACACTTCAAACCATGTACACATCTCCAGGCGGCCCCACACCTCTACCCAACTACACAGGACAACCAAATCCCACACTCGACACCGACATCACGGAGACGGAAGTCAGAGCGGCCCTCCTAATTCTCCGCGCCAACTCCGCACCTGGTGCAGACCAAATCACAAACTCCATGCTCTGTAATCTGGATGACCGATCGATCCCCCACATTTCGAAATACTTCAACCAGTGCTGGAGGGAGGGTAACCTCCCGCAGTCCTGGCGCCACGAGAAGGTAATATTTATACCAAAACCCAACAAACCACTCACCATTCAAAACCTTCGCCCGATTTCGCTAACCTCATGCCTCGGGAAGCTCCTCGAGCATGTTGTGTTAGCGAGATTCACAAGTCACATGGCGGACAACAATCTCTACCCGCATAGCATGGTGGGATTCCGCCCTCATCTATCCGCACAGAATGCCATGCTGCAACTCACACACGACCTTTTTGACCCGCTTCTTCCAGGTCACACCAAGGCAGTCTTAGCTTTGGATCTCTCCAAAGCTTTTGATCGCATTGAACATCAGGCGATCATGACTGCTCTATCCCCATTGAATGTGGGTGTGCGCACGTATGCCTACATTCAAGCATTCCTGACTGACCGCACGGCTGAGATACACTTCGGCCCTTTGTCTTCCCCCTCCTACACACTTCAGAGTATCGGCACCCCTCAAGGGTCCGTCCTTTCCCCCTTTCTCTTTAACATAACCCTCATACCCCTCGCCCGGAAATTGGCAACTATTCCCCACCTCAAGCACACTCTTTATGCCGACGATATCACCCTGTGGACCACCCACGGCAGTGATGGCGACATAGAGAACACCTTACAGGAAGCAGCCACCCTCTCCCAAAATTACACGGACCATCGGACTGTCTTGCTCCCCAGAGAAGTCCGAACTGCTCCTCATCCGGCCTAAGAACCGCCGCTGTCCCCGCTCCCCCATTGCCATTGAATTGAATGGTTACCCGGTACCTGAGGTTGGCACCCTCCGTGTATTGGGCCTGAACATCCAGAACGATGGCAAAAACACCACTACCCTCAAGAAATTCAAGCAGGTTGCAGGCGCGATATCGCACCGCATCCGCAGGGTTTCGGGACATCATAGAGGCATGAAGGAGCGCGACCTATGTCGCCTCATTCATGCCTTTGTCCTCAGCCGTGTACTGTACACTACCCCATACTTACAACTATCCAAACATGACATAAACGCTTTGGATGCTTTGATTCGCAAGGCATTCAAGGTAGCACTTCATCTTCCCCTCAACACACCCACAGACAGATTACTAGGCCTGGGCCTCCACAACACGATCGGGGAATTAGTGGAGGCATACCGACAGGTCCAATACATCAGGCTCACACAAACTTCCACAGGTCGGTATATCCTGGACTCCCTCGGAATCAAAATACCGGCCAACGACCCAACCCTCCTCGCCATCCCACGATCCCTTCACTGAGAGCTTCTCATCAGGCCGCTCCCGAGGAATATGCACCCGTCCCACCATGAGCAGCGCCGCAGAGCCCGTGCGAAGGCACTCCATCGAGCGTACGGCCCCGAGCAGGACGCCGTATGTCTGGACGCTGCCTGCACGGGTGATGAAGCGACAGCAGCTGCGGTGGACTCCTCTTCATCCAGCCTCCTCACACTACCTCTCCCTCCAGACACGTCCCCAGAGGCTGCAGAGGAAGCCGCCATTGCACTTGCTATAACCCGCACGGAAGCCCGGTATATTTTAACTGACTCTAAAACTGCGATTCTAAATTTTGCTCGAGGCCGAGTTCATGTCCCTGCTTTTGGCATAATGGACTCGCCCGATGCACCCCCGCCCCGCCAAGTGGAGCTGATATGGGTGTCTGCGCACTCCGGGAATCCCGGAAACGAGGCCGCCAACCTTTTTGCCCGAGGTTCTTTAAACCGGGCTCAGGTGGCCTCGGATCGGGGATTCACGAAGGATCGCATGCACTCATTCAGTGAGCTGACCCAGGCATACAGAGCCTCTCGCCAGCTCTACCCCCCGCCCCACCCCTCCCTAGATAACAGACACGCAACACTCTGGCGCAGATTACAAACACATACTCTCCCCTCGCCCCTTACCCTAACCCACTATCATCCCTCTTTGCCCACTCTTGCTTGCGCCCTATGCCCAGAACCCTTCGTTTCTTCTCTCCACATCTTTTCCCTCTGCCCGGCGGACCCTCCCCCGCGGGAGGTAGAGAACCTCAAGACCTGGGAGGACTGGGAGACCCTTCTGCGCTCGGAGGACCCGGCCGTGCGGACCATCGCCACCGGCCGTGCTGCCAGTGTTATGGACCTAGGAACATAAACACTTGAGTGCAGTGGGGTCGTGCGGGGAACCTGGGGCGTGCCCCGAATTCCTTTGTAAATAAAGTTTTCTCTCTCTCTCTCTCTCTCAGCGTAGTTAAAGATCCCCAGGTGTTCGAAATTATTCCGGAGACTTCCACTACGGCACCTCTTCCTCTCTTTCTTTTTTCACTCCCACCTTCCGCCCTTCCTTTAAGGCACGGTTGAGCTGTCCGCAGATATGGGCGAGACAGATACTGTGCCATTTCCTTTAATCGAATGAGTTGTCAATCGGAAACCTTACTCGATGTATGTTTCACAGACTTTTCACCCTGCGATACCAAGTCTGGTGTTTTCCCCTTTCTCTTTACATTACCCTCATCCCCCTCGCCCGAAAATTGGCAACTATTCCCCATCTGAAGCACACTCTTTCTGTCGACGATATCACCCTGTGGACCACCCACGGCAGTGACGGCGACATAGAGAACACCTTACAGGAAGCAGCCAGCCTCACCCAAAATTACGCACGGACCATCGGACTGTCTTGCTCCCCAGAGAAGTCCGAACTGCTCCTCATCCGTCCTAAGAACCACCGCTGTCCCCGCTCCCCCATTCCCATTGAACTGAATGGTTACCCGGTACCTGAGGTTGGCACCCTCCGTGTACTGGGCCTGCACATCCAGAACGATGGCAAAAACACCACCACTCTGAAGAAACTCAAGCAGGTTGTAGGCGCGATATCGCACCTCATCTGCAGTGTTTCGGGACATCATAGAGGCATGAAGGAGCGTGACCTATGTCGCCTCATTCATGCCTTTGTCCTCAGCCGTGTGCTGTACACTACCCCATACTTACAACTATCCAAGCATGACATAAACGCTTTGGATGCTTTGATTCGCAATGTTTTTATGTTTTTATGGGGTTTAACGTCCCAAAGCAACTGAGGCTATGAGAGACGCCGTAGTGGAGGGCTCTGGAAATTTCGACCACCTGGGGTTCTTTAACGTGCACTGACATCGCACAGTACACGGGCCTCGAACTTCTCCTCCAAAGAAATTCAACCGCCGCGACCGGGATGGAACCCGCGTCTTTCGGGCCAGCAGCCGAGCACCATAGCCACTGAGCCACCGCGGCGGCTGATTCGCAATGCATTCAAAGTAGCACTTCATCTTCCTCTCAACACACACACTGACAGATTACTAGGCTTGGGCCTCCACAACACGATCGGGGAACTGGTGGAGGCCCACCGACAGGCCCAATACATCAGGCTCACAAAAACCTCCACAGGTCGGTATATCCTGGACTCCCTCGGAATCAGAATATCTGCCAACGACCCAACCCTCCTCGCCATCCCACAATCCCTTCACCGGGAGCTCCTCATCAGGCCGCTACCGAGGAACATGCACCCGTCCCACCATGAGCAGCGCCGCAGAGCCCGCGCGAAGGCACTCCATCGAGCGTACGGCTCCGATCCGGACGCCGTATAGGTCGACGCTGCCTGCACGGGTGATGAAGCGACAGCAGCTGTGGTGGACTCCTCTTTATCTGCCCTCATCACACTACCTCTCCCTCCCAACACCTCCCCAGAGGCTGCAGAGGAAGCCGCCATTGCACTCGCAATCACCCGCACGGTAGCCCGGTACATTTTCAGTGATTAAAAAACTGCGATTCTAAATTTTGCTCGAGGCCGAATCCATGTCCCTGCTTTTGGCATACTGGACTCGCCCGATGCACCCCCGCCCCGGCAAGTGGAGCTGATATGGGTGCCTGCGCACTCCGGGAATCCCGGAAACGAGGCCGCCAACCTTTTAGCCCGAGGTTCTTTAAACCGGGCTCAGGTGGCCTCGGATGCGGGATTCACGAAGGAGCGCATGCACTCATTCAGTGAGCTGACCCAGGTATAGAGAGCCTCACGCCAGCTCTACCCTCCGCCCCACCCCTCCCTAGATAACAGACACGCAACACTCTGGCGCAGATTACAGACACACTCTCTCCCCTCGCCCCTTACCCTAGCCCACTATCATCCCTCCTTCCGTAGTCTGGCATGCGCCCTAGGCCCAGAACCCTTCGCTTCTTCCCTCCACATCCTTTCCCTCTGCCCGGCGGACCCTCCCCCGCGGGACCTAGAGAACCTGAAGACCTGGGAGGACTGGGAGACCCTGCTGCGCACGGAGGACCCGGCCGTGCAGACCATCGCCTCCGGCCGGGCTGCCAGTGTTATGGACCTCAGGAACATAAACACTTGAGTGGAGTGGGGTCGTGCGGGGACCCTGGGGCGTGCCCCGAATTCCTGTTGTAATAAAGTTTTCTCTCTCTCTTTGGGAATAAGCGATCACCTTCCCTTTTTTACACTTTTTTCATGTGGCAAGAAACCAGATACTTCTGTCTTTATATATAAAACCTATGACGAAAAGAACATTGATAAATTTTGTGTACTTCTGTCTGAAACTGGCCTGGATGAAGTTTGGTTTTATTTGGTTTATGGGGTTTAACGTCCCAAAGCGACTAAGGCAATGAGAGACGCCGTAGTGGAGGGCTCCGGAAATTTCGACCACATGGATGAAGTATTTGAAACAGAAAACCCATCTGCCGTGTATAACATCTTCCTTGAGAATACACAGGATGCGTTAAACAAAGCCTTCGCAGTTGTAGAAGTCAGAAAATGTAGGAAAGCAAGAAAGGACTGGATCTCTGGTGATCTTTTGATGCGTATTAAACAAAAAAATCTGTTATTCGCTCGTTGACACACGCAATCAAGAAGATTTTAAGGAGTTTAAAAAAGTTTCGAAATAAACTAAACCTTGATTTAAAAAACGCAAAGTTGCTTTTTTATCGTCTAAAATTTTCATTAGTGCAAAACACTACATTACTGTGGCAAAGCATTAATAAACTCATTGGAAAAAAGCAAGATGCCCTTCCTTCGGAAATGCATATCAATGGAGTAATGTAATAAGCTGAATGCCCATTTTTTAAATGTAGGAAATTGCACTTCGTATAATCTTCCCTTAGCTGCAAAATCAGGCTATTCCTTTTTGGTCCCAGCTTGTGAGGATTCAATATTTTTATCCTCCACTTCTGAATATGAAATTCTCTCCATTATAAACTTAATTCGTAATACATGCTCTCCTGGCCCAGACGGCATTACTGCAGTCGCAATAGAAGCTGCTGCTAAGATAATTGCCCTTCGTCTTGCGCATATTTGTAATCAAATGCTTCTTACAGGAATGTTCCCGGATAAAATGAAGTCTTCCCGTGTTACAGTAATTTTCAAAGGAGGCAACGAAAATGATCCCAATAACTACCGTCCGATTTTTACTGCCTGTGTTTCTTCACGAGGGTATATAAATTCCTGCATTTCAACAACATCATCTGCAAGGAGCAATACGGATTTCAGCCTGGAAAATCCACGCAGGCAGCTCTGCTCGAGTTAAAAAAGTCTGATCCATAATATTGAACATAAGCTCTACACTGTTGGTGTCTTCCTTGACTTCTCCAAAGCCTTCGATTCAATCAAGCACGACATACTACTTCATAAGTTATACGCCTATGGTATCCGCGGAACAGCTCACAGGTTACTACAAAGCTATTTGTCAAATCGCACTCAGTACACGCTACTAAATGGTGGCATATCCAACGCAGAATTAATCAAATTTGGCGTTCCTCAAGGATCCATACTGGGGCCCCTTCTTTTTACACTATACATCAATGATATCGTAAACATTTAATCTTATTCTAGCATATCTCTGCATCCAGATGACTCGAACGTTTTCTTCTCCGGTTGAGATCTTCGTGAACTCGAGCGCCGTTCAGATTGCTGGTATATGAACTTATGTTGTGGCTTGCAGTCAACAAATTCGAATTGAATGTTTATAAAACAAAGTTTATCATTTTCCGTCCCAAAAATAAGTCTATAGATTATTCCATCCAACTCCAGTTCAACAATACATTGATTGAATCCGTAAATTGTTGTAAATTCCTGGGCATATTCTTTCGTAGTGATCTAGGCTGGGGTGACCATGTAAATCACGTCCGTTTGCGTGTAGCTCGATCTATTGGTGTGATAACTCGCATCAGGTACTTGTTGACCGTACAGGCTAAAAAGCAGTTGTAGTTTCCCTTGATCCATTCACAACTGGTGTATTGCAATTTAATTTGGGGCACTTGCAACAAAACTGACACAGCCAGATTAGTTTCATTACAAAATAGAGCTCTGCGCGCATGTTCTCCTAATCCTTCCTCGGGCGACTGCTTATTACAGTCCTTCAATGTTCCTCCATTACCCTTGTGCTATAAGCTTTTTGTTGCTGTTCATATTTATCACAAAATAAAGCAGGACATCACAGCTTTCAGAAACAAGTACGTGAACAGAAACATACACTATAGCCTGCGAGTCACTTCTTTCATTTCCAGTCGTGCCTGGACAAACTACGGCACCCAACACATTGATAACCAAATTTCTGCAGTTTGCAATGTGTATCCTTCCATAATTGACGAAGCTGAAACTTGTAAAACCACTTGCCATTTCAAAACGAAAATGAAGTTGCTCTTTATGCGTACTGCTGACCCATCAAATACTTGTGATATGTAGTGTTTACAGTGATAGCTTTACTCCGGTCATATTTTCTTTTGTGTTGCGAACTGTAGCGTTACTGGTCTTTTTCTTTTCTCTTTGTAATCGCACGTGCCTTGATTAACTTTCAACTGCTGTGAAAATTGAACTAAAGCGTTTGTTGAGTTTTAATGAACCTGATCACCTTTCTGCCTTTGATGTGTGACCCAGGGTGAGGCCTCGTCAGGTAGAATGCCAGCAGCTTCCTTTTGTCTCACCTCGTGAGCATGTACTGTGCATACAAGTTCATGTCTGAATAAATGATTGATTGACCTCAAAAACCAGATGTATGCGCTAAGAGAAAAAGTGAGCAATGTCGTTAGCAATATGGGTAAGATAGTTAATTTGGTTTAATGCGGTTTAACGTCCCAAAGCAACTCAGGCTATGAGGGAGGCCGTAGTGAAGGGCTCCGGAAATTTCGACCACCTGGGGTTCTTTAAAGATGCGGGTTCGCGGGAGAGAGAGAGAGAAAACTTTATTTACAAAGGAATTCGGGGCACGCCCCAGGGTCCCCGCACGACCCCACTGCACTCAAGTGTTTATGTTCCTGAGGTCCATAACACTGGCAGCACGGCCGGTGGCGATGGTCTGCACGGCCGGGTCCTCCGAGTGCAGCAGGGTCTCCCAGTCCTTCCAGGTCTTGAGGTTCTCTAGGTCCCGCGGGGGAGGGTCCGCCGGGCAGAGGGAAAGGATGTGGAGGGAAGAAGCGAAGGGTTCTGGGCATAGGGCGCAAGCAGGAGTGGGAAGGAGGGATGATAGTGGGTTAGGGTAAGGGGCGAGGGGAGAGTATGTGTTTGTATCCCGCGAACCCGTATGGGCGGGTTCGCGGGATCAAGCCCGCGTCTTTAGTGTCGGCAGCCGAGTAGAAAGTGCTTCTAATGTCGCATGCCAAAAAGGACAACTTGGAAACGACAGATTTAGATAAAAGAAACCGCGCAAGATAATAAAGTTATCCTCCTATCAATGCACGATATGTTCACGAGATGACCTTACAGAACTCCTTGAACCCACCGCGGTGGCTCAGTGGTTAGGGAGCTAGTATACTGAGCCAATGTGTCTGGTTTAGAACCCGCCTTCGGCGGCCGCGTTTCGATGGAGGCGAAACGCAGAAGGTACTCGTGCGGCATGCGATGCCAGAGTAGGTTAAAAAAAGAAATGGCTGTGGCTTAGCTTGGTTAAGCCCGGTAATTGCGAAAGCAAAATTCAGGGGGGCACTTTGTTGACTTAAAGTGCGGTGAGGCGAAAGCCTTAAGCACAGTGTTGCTGTTTGTGTCACTGATGTGTGGTTGGATTGGATTGGAAAACGTTTATTGTCAGCACTGAGCCCTAGTGGGCATTATACTAGGTGGCTTCGAGCCCATGGCTCTTGGCGACCTTGTGAGCCCACTCAGTGGCCCGGACTTGCGTCAACGGGTCTGAGCTGGCCAGTATAGCCTCCCACCGCTCTAGAGAAGGGACTGGTAGTAGGTCCGCCGGTGGCGGTGCCTTTTTGCAGCTCCATAAAATGTAGTCATATCCGGCTATCTCGCCGCATTGTTTGCAAGTAGCGTTGTATTGTGTTGGATACATGTGTGCTAGTCTCGACGGGCTAAAGAAGGCTCGCGTCTGGAGCCGACGCCACGTTACCTCCTGGCTTTTGTCGAGCTTTTTGTCTGGTGGCGGATAGATCCTCCTTTCCAGTTTAAACTGATTGGTGTATTCGTGAAATGATATGAATGCATCTCTCGTGAAATTTGGGGACTCGACCCGGCTCACTGCTCGGCTGACATAACCTCGAGCTATACTGTGAGCCAACTCGTTTCTCCTGTTCCCCGAGTGTGCCGGCACCCATATTAGTTCCACCTCTCTTTGGTCCCAGTCTTTATGTCTTAATATTCGTTCTGCCTCCTGGGAGATCATACCCCGCGCAAAATTGTTGATAGCCACCTTGGAGTCGCTAATTATGGTGACTGCTTTGGTGCTGGCCATTGCCATGGCGATAGCCGCCTCCTCCGCTGTCCCTGAGTTTTTTGTTTTGACCGAACCGGCCGTTAATGTTTCACCTGAGTCGTTCACGGCCACGACCACAAAGGAGTCGCCTCCTTCGTATTCCGCCGCGTCTACATAGGTTGTGTGTTCCGAGCCTTCGAGCTTGGCTTCAAGGGCCTTTGCTCTGGCTCTCCTCCTGCCTTCGTGAAAAGCAGGGTGCATGTTTTTTGGAAGTAGTTTAATAGTGAGTAATTTTCTAACTTTGGTCTGTAATTTTGCCTGCGCGTTTCTTTCCGGAATTTTATCATGTAATCCTAGGTTGCTCAGGATCTTTCTCCCCGGGGGTGAGGTCGCAAGCCTCCTTAATTGCGCAAATATATGTGCCTCGCATAGTTCCGTGGTGGTGTTGTAGATCCCCAGTTTAAGAAGTCTTTCCGTAGGAGTGCAGTGGGGCAGCCCCAATGCTGCTTTATATGCCTGCCTTATGATCCCATCTATTTTGTTCTGTTCCGCCAGCCCTAGCTTGAGGTAGGGAACGGCGTAAACTATTCTGCTTATCACGAAAGCCTGAACCATTCGGCAGAGATCTTTCTCTTTGACTCCCCGTCTTTTGTTAAGATGTTAAGCTTCACATCTAAGAGCGGAACGCGACACCGTCTTTCAACGCTGCCAGAGAGTCCATAGAACGTCATCGCCCGTTCGAGGCTACGCCTTGCTCATCGGTAAATTGGTTTTTGAGGAAAGGAAATTATATGTCTCTCATATCTCAGTGGACACCTAGACCTCACCGTAACGGGAAGGGAGGAAGGTGGGAGTGAACGAAGACACCGTATTCACTAGACGGGCCTTTGTTCATTCCAAACCATCGAGCTGGCATGGCGGTGGTAGCGTGCTCGTCTCGCACTCCGGAGACCGAGGTGCGCTTCCCAAGCTCGGCCAATTTCCTACTCGGTTGTATTTATTTATCTGGTCTGACTAGAAAGGTTAATTAGCTAACTGGTTAAGTAAACAATTAACTAAACTTAGTCGCGCTTACTTGGAGCATCACTATACGATCCCTTTAATTGGTTGCATGGTTAGTAGCCAAAGTGCAATTGGCCCCGTTTGAAATTCGCGCACTGTGACGTGACGACCGTTTCGACCAATTGAAAAGCGTGACATTTCTGTCAACAACTGCTGCTAACAACGATGAGGCATTAAAGGCTTCTGCCTTAATACACGGGCCTCTAGAATTTCGCCTCCATCGAAATTCGGCTGCCGCGGCCGGGATCGAACCCGCGTCTTTGGGGCCAGCAGCTGAGCGCCGTAACCACTGAGCCACCGCGGCGGGGTTGTCCATGGGTCAGCGCTTCTGACACGCTTCGAGGTACGTGAGGTGGTGAGAGAGAGATGTGGACTGCATGCGTTAGCGCCAATAGCGTTGTGGTAGATATGCGGTACTACAGGAATATGCTGCAGCGGTCATTGGGCTTCGCGATCAACCTGCCACCTGCCAGGGCGGGCGCGATACCTTTCCTGTGCTCGGGAACGCACTCTTGGATGCCGTGATCCGAGCAGCATTTAAGACAGCGCTACAACTACACCTAAATACCTCACCCGAAATACTTCTACAACCAGGCCTGCACAATACGATAAGGGAAGTTATCGAGGCCCACCGAGAGACAAAATACATACGTCTTGCGAGAACAACTACCGGCAGACACATCGTACACACCCTCGGTAGGTTACAGGGGCCAAGCCGAGTCTTAGGCTTTTGCTGTCTAACCAGATTCAACGGTAGTTAAAGGCAGTCAATTTTAAAGCGAAAGCTTCTCTAAGCTAGGGAAAGCCAGTTTCGCCGTGACCGCAAGTTTCTGCTTCGAATGAGCTTCGTAACCAAAGCCCATGCTCCGTTGCTGACAGATAAAGCAAAGGAAAGGCGCATAACTGGGCCCCCGGGACAGTTAACCGTGTGCAGTTGACCGATATTCTATAGCCTTTGCTCTCTAACCAGGGCAGAAACGTTGGTCACTTATTTGTATTTCTTGCATTTGCATTCAGAAGATTACGTAAGAGAAATTTGTTTGGACTCTGGATCAAAAAGGGACATTCGTCCCTCTACAAAAACCAAAGATACATTGCGGCAACTGATGTCACCCTATGTACACACACTCACAGGGAACGTGTGTCCAAAAAACGGGAGAAGCTTTTAACGGCTGGCAGTGGTGTTAGAAGACAACACTAAATGACTTTACTGTCCTTATAAAGAACACTTTCTACGACACTAATTACTTGCAACAGAGTGCTGCTGTTGCATCGGGGTAACGGCGATGCTTTTTTTTTCGAAAGCAATAGGAAGTCGTGCACTCTGCGCATTCCACCAGATTCTTACACAAAGCTTGCATTGAAAGAGCTTAAAGCAGTAATGTTCCTCTTCGAAGAGGGAAATTACATGCGTTCTACTTTGGCTGCGGTGGATGCTTTTAGTGGATTTCGAGCAAAGGCAATGGTGAAGTAACTGGCTTCTCGGTGGACACCTCAACCGCACCGCTAAGGAAAGGAGGAAGATGGAGTGAAAGTATAAAGAGAGATCGCGGGGCTGCAGGGGAGGGAACCGAAATAATTTCGAAACATTTTTGAGGAAAGAAAGGTTGCAGTAGCTCTCAGATCTCGACATCTTGGTGGACACCTCAACCACGCCTTAGACTGAAGGTGGAGGTGTCATCGGTCCGAACCCCTGTCGCAAGCTAGCTTCCAGCTTCACATTCCGACATCTCCGGTGGATGGATGGATGGAAACAAATTTATTACACACAAAAAAAATCTTCCAGGGTGGTCCCCTACTGGTCCAGGAGTCCACGGGCTAGTGCTTCACGTAAAGCCCGATCCACTAGCCATTTCTGGCCGGCGGGCTGAGGGGTCCGTAAAGCAGCCTGCCAGGAAGAATGAGTGGGATTGGGGATGGGGGATACTGCCTTTGGGGAAGGACATTCCCAAAGGTAATGGAAAAGTGTGGATTTGGGCACGCCACAGGTGTTACAATCAGGAGGAAAGGTGGGATGAAAACATGAGAGGCGGTGGGGTGAAATAAAGCAGCCTGTCTGTAATTGCCGCCATGTGGCGCTGGATAAGGGCGACAAGGTACTGTGGGGTGGTGGCAGTGTCATGCGGCTGAATTTGTAAAATGTGGTAATTTGGTGATATGTAGAGAGGACCGAAGGGGCTTCTTGCGCAGGGCTGGGTGCCTGATCCTCCGCGGTCCGGGAGGAGAGTTCTCGGGCCAGCGCATGAACGCGCTCATTACCGGGGATCGAGGCATGCCCAGGGACCCACGACAGAGTAACCGTTCGGTCGAGAGAGGTGGCCGTGGTAAGAATACGGTGTGTTGCCGGAGTCGCCACGCCCTTTAGGGAGTGGCGGTACGCGGCCTGTGAATCTGTGCAAATTTCTGTTATGTTTTTGTCAATGATGGAGTGGGCCAGAGCAAGTGCGATGGCGGCTCCTTCCGCCTCTGCAGGCGAATTAGTTCGAATAGTGGCGGCGGCCCCCACTGTGCCGTCTTCATAGGCTGCGACTGCCGTAAAATATCCTGGTTTAGAATTTTGTGCCGCGTTGACATAAAGGATATCGGAGCGGTTGCTGAATGTTTTCGTGTAATAGCTCGCTCGTGCCTGCCGCCTACCGTGATGGAGACTAGCACTCATATTGCGCGGTAGGGGCTTCTGATATATGTGATCCTGCGTGCGCAGAGAAATCATGTAAGGTGTAGGACTTGTTGGGGTGGGAATTGGTGGATTGAGACGTAGCTGTCGCAGTAGGCATTGTCCTGTTTCCGTGCGACTCAGGCGGACTAATTGGTTGGTGCGTTGAGCCTCTATTAATTCCATCACTGTATTGTGGGTACCAGTGGCCAGGAGACGTTTCGTGCTAACCGTCCGTGGAAGACGTAAGGCAGAGGTGACAGCCGTGCGTATTAGGATGTCTGCCTGTTGTCTTTGCTGCTGAGTGAGTATGTGGTATGGAAGGTGGTATGTAATGCGGCTAATGATGAGTGCATTTGTCATATTGAGGGTCTCGCGTTCAGACAGCCCATGATTGCGTGCTGCCACCCGCCTGATAAGTGCAGCGACCTGTTTGGTCTGTCTCTGCAAGAGCTGAAGGGTGGCGGTTGCATCGAGTGTGTTGTTAATTAGAAGGCCGAGAATCTTCACCTGAGGCACAATGGGCACTGGATTCCCGTACATGTGCAGTTCAATCGGGGGGTCACTGGGGAGGGGTTTCAGCTGCAGGAGTTCCGATTTATTTGGAGAGCAACGGAGGCCCGTGTTTGCTAAATGAGTGGTGGTGATGTCTATGGCAGATTGCAGGATATCCTGGGCTGTTCCAAGGGATCCTCCCGTTGTCAAGAGGGTTATATCATCTGCGTATATGGCTGTGTGGAGCCCTGGGGCAGCAGCAAGGGCCTTTGCCAGTGGCGCTAGGGCAATGTTAAAGAGTAAGGGTGATAGAACCGCCCCTTGTGGGGTTCCGCGGTTAGGCAGGGGGAAAGGCTGGGAGGCAATATCCCCAAGGTGGAGGTCTGCCGTGCGCCCCTGAAGGAAGGCCCGAATATATTGCCATATGCGGGTGCCACACCCCGTGGTGGCTAATGTCGTGAGGATATCGTCATGGCTTATTGTGTCGAAAGCCTTATGGATATCCAAGGCCAGTATGGCTCACGTAGAGGCTGTACGACGCTTATTGCAAAAGAGCGACTCTTTAAGCGCGAGAAGTACGTCTTGCGCCGAGATGTTTGGGCGGAAGCCGAAATGAACGTTTGAGAGAAAGCCTGTTGTTTCTAGGAATGGTTGCAGGCGATTGAGAATGACATGCTCGAAGAGCTTGCCGACACAGCTCGTTAAGGAGATGGGGCGCAAATTTTGAAGAGTGAGGGCTTTGCCCGGTTTGGGTATAAATCGCATGCTGGCATGGGTCCAGGCTGATGGGAGCGTCCCAGCTTGCCAGTGGTTATTAAAGAGCTCCGTGAGTTCCTGGAGGGAGACATCGTCCAGATTGAGTAGTGCCTTGTACGTTATGCCATCCGGCCCCGGCGCCGTAGAGCGGCGAATACTAAAGAGTGCTCGGCGGACTTCGTTTAAGGTGATGTCGGCATCAAGTTCTGGGTTAGGTGGAGGTAGATTGGGTGGATCTGCCGACTGAAGAGATGTGGGTATATAAGTGTCCCGTAGTTGGCCAATTACGTCGGTGCCCTTTTGGAGCTCTAGTTGTATTAGACGTTGTGTGTTTAGTTGTGTCTGAGATTTAGTGGTTGTTGGATCCAAGAGAGCGCGTAGGAGGGACCACGTGTGTTTAGTGCTTAATGTACCCTTCAGGTCGTTACAAAAGGTTGCCCAGTTTGCGCGGGCTAGCGTGTTCGCGTATTCTTCTGCCTCGCGAGTCAGAGCGGCTATGCGGAGTCGCAATTTACGATTGTGTCGCTGGTGACACCAGCGCTTGAGGAGTCCCTGTCGGGCCTCCCATAGATGAGCCAGATGCGGATCAACCTGCGGTGCCTTAGGGGTATTTTAGAGCGCAGCTCTTTGGCGTCCGTTCCTGGGTTTCGCGTCGTCGTCGGCGTTGTCGTCGGCCTCGTAACCAGCTCCGCCCCCCTTTCATCCGCAGCTGGGGTTGACTCACTATCGGCGTCAGCGGCATCAGTCAGTCGCTGCTATCTCTTCCCTCCTCCCTTTATCGTGTTGTCCGCTTGCTGCGCGCGCTTCTGCCCCCATCGTTTGCCGCTGGGTGTACACGCCGCCCCCCTCCCCCCTCTTCCTGCGAGTCTCCGGTTGTCAAAGCGCCGGCTCGAACTTAATTCCTTTATTCGCTCCTCCTCCAATGCAACCACTGTGCGGTGGCAATCAGAGAGCCAGATCGGTGGTGGCGGATCTGTATATGTGCACCGCCCGAGCCGAAATTGCCGCTGCCGTTCGCCCTGTGCGGTGGCAATCAGAGAGCCAGATTGGTGGCGGCGGATCTGTATATGTGCACCGCCCGAGCCGAAATTGCCGCTGCCGTTCGCCACTGCGAAATTATCTGCCAGTTCTTTCTGAGCCATGACCGAGACGACCGATGGAAGTCCTCCGTCTGCTAAAAAAAAAAATTCTGTGATAGCGCATACATGTGTTGCTCGATTTCTTTGCCTCAATCTATCGAAAAGGTGAAACAGCTTATTTGCTGCGCTCAAATTTCGCATTAGGAAGTAACGTAATCGTCGGTAATTTTTTTTAATGCTTTTGCTGTTCGCCTGGATGGCCTTCACCAGACGGTCTGTCCAGTCAGTGACAGTACGGGGTTCTGTCGAATCAGTTGCCAAATATGAGCGCAATTTATCCCAGTCAGTGAGAAGCTGCGAACGAGGGTTGAAAATCTTGGATTCATTAGATATAATAGTGGAGACTGGAAAATGGTCACTTCCAAGGCTATCCTGAAGCACCGTGTGAGATTTAACGATTATGTTCGGTGTGGCCCATGTGAGATCGGGTGTGGTGTCGCGGGTGACGCTTGTGCCAATGCGAGTGGGTACGGTGGGGTTTGTGATCAGGCTAAGGTTGTAATCAGCCATTGCGGTAGAAATCAGGTTACCTTTGGGGGTATCCGAGTTGTATCCCCAGTGCGTGTGACGTGCATTAAAATCACCCACCACAAGAAGGTTTGAGGAACGGAAGGAGCCCAGGATACCCGGAATAACTCTGCCTTTATCTTTAGGATTGCTGTATATGTTAATAATAGTGAGGCCATATGTGTGTCCTGGTGAGCTTAGCTCTATCGCGGTATATTGAGTGCCCTTGCTGTCTGGGGTGTTTGTCGGTGTGCGGTCTAGTACCGGCATGGATGCGAGTGTCAGGATTGCCGTACGTGGTGTAAGGGCTGCCGTGTGATAACCGCGGATATGAATGCGATTTGTTTCCGTCTCTTGCAGAGCGATGACATGGGGGGATTAGGGGAGTTTGCTATATATGCGACTAGTTGTGCTTGTTTTCGGTGTATGCTGCGACAGTTCCATTGCCATATAATTGTTTCTGCTGGTGTGTTGGACTGGTGTCGCCGCCGACGTTTTCGCGTGTTATTGTTCTGCGCCATGTTGCTGGTCTGGATAGAGTGGATGAGGACAGGCAGCGGGTTCAACTGCGCGCTGCTTGCGAGGCAATTCCTGATGCGGTACAAGTTCGAAAAGCTTGTTGATGCCGGCTTCATGTTTTTCCAAGCGTGTGTTAATCGTAGCTTCTATCCTGTCAGCCATGGACTGTATCAACTGTGCCTGGGCTAGTATGAGCTGTTGCTGCATCACTCCGAGTTGTTCAGCAACTATAGTATTTATTATGGTAGTGATTTCTGAGCGAAATTCAGCGGAACGTATGTACTGTTTAACCGCCTCTTGAGGTGTAATAGGGGAGTCAGGGTTTCGAAAAGAGGTGGGAGTGGAGGTTGCTTGGACGGACAACTCACCGCTTTTAGCAGAGCCGGCTTCTTTCTCGGGTGTAGCGTTCCGGAGTGACTGCGTCTCCTGGGTCTCTTGGATGTGCGATGCGCAATAACTGGCTTTCGAGGTACAGGCCCGTGGCTCGGTGGCGTCTGTCTCGGTACCACTGGGCACCCGAAGGGGTTGAAGTTGTGCGAAATCGCGTTGTGAAGTTTTATATCCGGCGTTCACGGTGTCCACACTGCGCTTTTCCGTGGGGTCTTTGCTATCTTGGTTGTCCGACGGTTCTGAGGTCTCGGTCTCCATGGTCTGCTCCAAAGGTGTCTGGGCACCCGTGGTGGCCAGTGGGTTTTCCTTCCTCAGTGGTGGGAGGGGTGGCCATTGTTCTGCGCTCTTATTCCAAGCTTTCTTTGGATGGATGGCGAGTGCCTTGCTTGGACCGTTTTTCTGATTCCCTTTCGTGGGAAGTGTTGTGCTGTTGCTATATCCTTGAAGTTCTCCCGGCTGGTCGGCTTGGGTTTGGTTAAATTTTGGCCGATGCTCCGGTGACACCTCAACCGCACCTTCATGAAAAATGCAGAAAGCATGCAGTTGGAGGTATGTATGTCATCGGTCCGAACCTCCTGTCGCAAGGTAGCCTCTTACTTAACAGAAATGTAAGCTATATACAAAGAAATGCTTTGACACCACCTAGAAGGGGTGAGGTGGTGACGTGGAGGCGCGGCTACGGCAGCTTATCCGTTTTTCTCAGCCAGCGTCCGCTTCGGCGGACGCGGTTGTTGCGACGCGCGTCCTTTGTTATCTATCCCTCTTTCCTCTTATTTATGCGAAGCATACTACTTTAGCTACCACTTCAGCCCTTCACCGTGGTTCTGCGCCTCCAAATCACGTGATACATGACATCACACCACGTGGCACGATGACGTCACGACAGTGGAGAAACGGGGGCCCACCTCGCGCCGTCGCTGTGGTTGTGCGTCTCCAAATCACGTGATACATGACGTCACACCACGTGACACGATGACGTCACGACAGTGGAGAAACGGGGGCCCACCTCGCGCCGTCGCTGTGGTTGTGCGCCTCCAAATTACGCGACACGATGATGCTTCGCATTCTCCAGGCTTAACCGAGTTAAGCCTCAGCCATTTTTTAACTCTCCTCTATCTGCACGTGGCAGTGCTGGTGGCTCGGCTCGAGCCAGTCGGCAGGCCCGTGCAATTTCCTTTTCATCCTTCTCTCAGTCGCAACAACAACAACCACCTGGAATGCTGCGCGATGAACGGTTGCCGAGTGAGTGAGTAGAAACGTTATTGATTTATAAGATTTAGCCTGCGGTGGAGGTCTTCAAGTCTTCTCTTCAAGTCTTGAGGTTGCCTCCTTAGCCTTGGGTGGTCCCCTAGTCCAGGGCTCCACTGAGTCTGGCCACCTCGCTTGCGTGTGCTATGAGTGCCCTTTGGGCCTCTAGCTCGCAGCTGGTGAGCCGGCTCTCCCATTGCTCCGCACTTGGTGTGTCGTGTTTGTGGAACGATATGTTTCTGTCGCATTCCCATGTTATGTGGTATAGTGTTGGCCTCGCTTCGCACCAAGGGCATGTGGCGCGGTATTGTGTCGGGAACATCTTGCTTAGTATATATAAGTTGAGGAAGGAGCCTGTCTGTAGCTTCCGCCAGTTTGCGGCTTCTTCCTTGCTTAGCTCTTTGTGTGGTGGGGGGTATTTGTATCTTAGCCCCCTGTATAAACTTAGTGTTTCAGAGTACCCAGCCCCTAGGCTAGTCCAGAGCTCCTCCGGGGCTTGTGACCCCCCAGCTCGGATAGTAAGCCCTCGAGCTAGTTCGTCCGCCCTTTCGTTGCCCCAGACCCCCGCGTGGCCTGGTATCCAAATTATGTTATGTTTCTCTCTCCTCCCCGAGGGTGTCCCCTCGCTGAGGATCCTGAGTGTCGTTTTGCCTACCCTTCCTTTTGTGTAGTTTCGACACGCTTCTTGTGAGTCTGTTAAAATATTCAACCTTTCTATCCCCCTCCCTCATTGCTAGGGCTATCGCTGTCTCCGCCGCCTCTGCTACATTTGATGCCCTGGCCGTGAGGCTCGTTATGTGTTCTCCCTGGTGGTTGACGACTACCGCCACCATTTTATGTCCTCGTTCACCATAGTACGGGGAAGCGTCGGTGTATACCGTGCTGTCCCTGTGCCCTATTGCTTTTTCATAGTATTCTGCTCTGGCTCTCCTCCTGCTGGCATGGAGGTTTGGGTCCATGTTGCGGGGGATGGGTTGTACGCTTATGTTTCTTCTTAGTGCGTCTGGTATGTTTGCCCTGTTGTTGTGATGGTTCTCCGTCTCCCGACCCAACCTAGTCAGAAGTGCTCGTCCGGTTCTTGTGTCGCTGAGTCTTTGAAGTTGTGCCTTTATTTGGCATTCACTCAGCTCTTCAAAAGTGTTGTTTAGCCCTAGTTGCATTAGCTTCTCGTTGGACGTGTTCCTTGGTAGATGTAAGGCTATCTTGTACGCTTTGCGAATGATAGCTTCTGCTTGCTCTCTTTCAGCTTTGATGGTTACGTGGTATGGTAGTGAGTATGTTATTCGACTGACTATCAGGCTGTTCACCAGTCTGATTGTGTCTTCTTCCTTCATGCCATGCCTTTTGCTGGCTACTCTATTTATCATTCGGCCTACTTGCTCCGCCGCTTTGCGTAGCAGGCTGAGTGTGTCGCTGCATTTCCTGCTACCTTGCAGCCACATACCGAGTATTCTTATCATTCTTTGTTCCGGTATGTTCTGCCCCTCTAGTTTCACCTCGGGGTTAGCCTCTGTAGGGTGCCTTCCTACTCTGAGAAGTTCGGACTTTTCGGTGGAACACCTTAGTCCCCTCTTCATGTATCCTTCAATGCAGGTGGCTGCCGCTTGTAGACTTTCTTCTTTGCTTCCTAGCGAGCCTTCGCTGGTCCATATGGTGATGTCATCCGCATACATTGCGTGTCTGATTCCTTGTATCTGGCTGAGCTCTTTGGCTAGGTTGATCATTGATATGTTGAAGAGCACTGGTGATATCACTGAGCCCTGTGGAGTTCCCCTGCATGGTGTTTGAAAGACCTCGCTTCGTAGGTCTCCCAAACCCACCGTTGCAGTTCTGTTTGTGAGGAAGCTTCTCACGTAGTCGTGTGTTTTCTTGCCGCAGTTGGTGGCGTTGATGCCTTCCATGATTGCTTCGTGGGATACGTTGTCGAAGGCCCCTTTGATGTCCACGGCCATGACTACGTTTTCCCCTTTGCTTGGCATTGTTTCTAGTACTTCTTCTTTGAGCTGAAGCAGCACGTCTTGGGTCGATAGATGTTCCCTGAAGCCGAACATGGTGTTGGGGTACCATCCTCCGTCTTCTAGGTGTCTTTGTATTCTTTTAGTGATGATTCTTTCGAAAAGCTTGCCCAGACACGATGTTAGCGAGATAGGTCTGAGATTTTCTATCTGCAGTTTTTTGCCTGGTTTGGGTATCATAACGACTTCCGCGTGTTTCCACTCTTTTGGAACCGTTCCCTCTTCCCAGAGTTTGTTTAAGTATTTTGTGAGCTGTTCTACCGCTTCATCGCTGAGATTTCTTATCAACGAGTTCTGGATCTTGTCCGCCCCCGCTGCCGTGTTCTTTGTCGTTGCCCTTATGGCTTGAATAACTTCTTCTCTTGTTATCGGTTTGTCCATGTCCTGGTTTTCTTTCCCTTGGTATTCTCCTTGGTAGGCTTTCACCTGTTCTTTTCCGTAGCATTTCTCTTTTACTGCTTGGATTAGCTGCTCCTCCGTCCCTTCGTATTGGTGGATCAGTCTTTGTATCGATTTGTTACTTTCTGCTTTGTTCTTCGATGGGTCCATGAACTTCCTTAGTATTTGCCACGTTCTGGCCGTGCCTAGGGTGCCATTCAGTGTTGTGCTGAATTGTTGCCACCCTGTCTAGCCAGTTGTGTTGCGTATTCTTCCGCTCGCTGGGTGATTGCCGAAAATTTTGCTGAATGTATTCGAGAGTACTACCAACACATTGAGGCCTACCAGTAGACACCTTTAGCATAACGTGTCCGTGTTACCGTTACCGGCATCGGAGTACCGGCAGCCCGCCGGGAGCCAGTGCGCATACTCAAATGGCCTAGACCAGGTACCTGGCATCTGCACTCGCGCCTGCAGCATTGGGACCAATCAGCGCGTACTCATGGCTGTGTGTGGGCTCCCGGTACTCCGGTAACGGTAACCGGGTATGCCCAAGGTGTCTAGTGATGACATCGCGCAGTACCGGGAGACCGCCCGCAGGAAATGCGCATGCTTAAATGCCTAGACGGCGCCAGGTACGCGAGCTCCCGGTACCCCGGTAACGGTAACATGGTAGGTGATATGCTTAAGGTGACGGGATGACATCGCTGAGATTTTGCGCGGTGGGTGTGATAGCGGGAAGGGGGGGTGTGTTACTGCCGGCGTCGTCGCTTCGGCGGACGCGCTTGTTGCGACGCGCGGCTGTTACACTTTTGAAGCGAAAGCTCCACGACGGGACCTCGCGCTTCGATCCCGATGTGCCTAGTTTTCACCTTCAAATGACCTTGAGCATCGAAAGCGAATGCGCATAACGGGCCCCCTGGAACAGCGGACACCTTAGTCGCACTTTATGCTACGAAACCAATGGAGCGGGAGCTTGAAGTGCAAAGGAAGGGCGCATAACTGCCGTCTTGGAACAGTGGACACATCACTCGTGATTTAAGCTACGTGGCTGTAGTGACAGATGTACGCTACATGCGCTGGAATTGACAATGTTGTGCCATTTTAACGAAAAGAACTGCGCATAACTGGCTCCCTGGGTTAGTGGACGCCTGAATCGCGCTCATAGGTACGTGGGCTGAGAGAGTGATGTGGGCTGTATGCGTTAGCGCTGACCACGGCGAGCGAACTCTCGCGATCAAGCATTAACTGCCACCTGCAAGGGTGGCAGGGCGCTCGGAGGACCCGGCCGTGCAGAGAGAGAGAGAGAAACTTTATTACAACAGGAATTCGGGGCACGCCCCAGGGTCCCCGCACGACCCCACTGCACTCAAGTGTTAATACTCCTAAGGTCCAGAACACTGGCAGCCCGGTTGGTGGCGATGGTCTGCACGGCCGGGTCCTTCGAGCGCAGCAGGGTCTCCCAGTCCTCCCTGGTATTGAGGTTCTCTAGGTCCCGCGGGGGATGTGGTGGTGGTGAAAACCTTTAATCAAAGAGAGCTTGAGGGGAAAAAAAAACCTGCTGCATGGTCGGTATCCTTAGTCCGGGACACCGCACGACGAGGCCCCGTCTCGCGCCCGCTTGACCAGAGCCCTTTGGGACTCCAGTGTGGAGCAGTTGAGGAGGGCAGTCTCCCATGCCTCTCAGGTGGGGGTGGGGGAGGGGGGAAGGTGAGGATTCTGAGTACATGCCCACACCATGTGAAAGATATCGCAGATCTCTCCACAGTGCGGGCAGCGCCCATCTGTGTTCGGATCGAAGTGTTTTGCTATTGCAGGACATAGAAGGGTTCCTGTCTGCAGGCGCCGCAGAGTTCGCTCCTCCGCTTTACTCAGCCCCTTGGCAGGTGCCGGGTAGAGACGGTGGCTGTCGCAGTAATAAATTAGGATTTCGCGGAACCGCATAAGCGGTTTATGAGCTTCTGAGCCATGAGAGCTAGGATGAGGAGCCCGGTGTGTGAGCGCTCGGGCGGCCGCATCAGCGGCCTCATTGCCTCGTAGACCCTGGTGGCCAGGAGCCCAGATCACTTTTGTGCGAGTTGGATCGGCGAGAGCGCGTCTTAGAATTTGCGAGGCAAGAGGTGATATTTCGCCAGCAAGATAATGTTCACAGGCCCGGCGAGAGTCTGTGATAACCGTTTTCGATTTTGGATCGGCGGCAGCGAGAGCTATTGCGCGGGGGAGGGTCCGCCGGGCAGTAGGAAAGGATGTGGAGGGAAGAAGCGAAGGGTTCTGGGTATAGGACGCATGCTGGATTGGGGAAGGAGGGACGATAGTGGGCTAAAGTAAGGGGTGAGGGGAGTGTGTGTGTCTGTAGTCTGCGCCAGAGTGTTGCGTGTTTGATATCTAGGGAGGGGTGGGGCGGGGGGTAGGTGGTGGTGGAAACTTTTATTGCCAATGATGTAAATCGTGGGGGCGAAGCCCCCTACATGGCACTTGGATGCCTCCTCAATGTGAGGAGGAGGCACCCTTACAACGCGAAGGATAGCCCCTGGAGCGCAATCCTTCTGTGAGCGCTGGAGATGATCCGGCGCTGGTCTTGAGCGGACGAGCTGGTCAAAAGAGACTCCCAGTAAGACTCCGCCGCGGTTGGTGATGGGGGATGAGGGAAGGTGGGGCATGTGAGGAGGGTGTGTAAGAAGTCTCCTGGTTTGCCGCAAAGTTTGCATGATGACGGGAATTGGTCTGGGTATCGGGCATGCAGCAGTATTGGGTATGGAGCAGTTCGGGTTTGTAGTTGTCGCCAATGTGCAGCCTGGGCTATGGTGATGGATGGAGCTGGGGGTGCGTATTCCCTTCGTTTGTCTCGGTAGTACGAGAGAATATCACGGAAGGAGAGCAGGCGCTCCGAGGCTCGTAGAGGGGGCTCGACTCCTGCCCGGAATGTGAGACCTCGGGCTAGGGAATGAGCCTCCTCGTTGCCAGGGAGGCCTGCATGTGCTGGCGTCCAGATGAGGGTGATGAGGCGCCGGGGCTGCCAGAAACGTAATAAGCGAGCAGCGGTGCTGGATATGTAGCCCTTCGCATAATTTAAAATTGCAGATTTGGAATCGGAGATAATTTTTGTGGCAGATGTAGAAATGAGAGCAAGCGCGATGGCTGCCTCTTCTGCCTCTGTGGTCGAATTGGTAATGATTGAGCTGGAGGTTAGAAGCTTTGCATTATTGTCGGCTACCGCCAGGGCCATACGGGAGCCTGTCGTATATTCCACTGCGTCCACGTAGACCACCTCATGGTCCTCGCTATACTGTTTGTGAAGGGCCCGAGCCCTTGCTACTCTGCGTTCCCTATCTCGCTGAGGGTGCATGTTCTTGGGGATGGGGGTTACGTTGAGGTTAGAGCGGAGGGTAGCAGAAAGGGGGACCCCCTCGGTAGGCTCTGTAATTGGGGTCAGGCTCAACTGGGACAATAAAGTACGACCAGCCTCTGAGCTGGATAGACGGGAGTGTAGAGCTGGCGTGAGGCTCTGTATGCCTGCGTCAGCTTAAACCGGGCTCAGGTGGCCTCTGATCGGGGATTCACGAAGGAGCGCATGCACTCATTCATGGAGCTGACCCAGGCGCACAGAGCGTTACGCCAGCTCTACCCCCGCCCCACCCCTCCCTAGATAACAGACACGCAACACTCTGGCACAGACTACAGACACACACACTCGCTTCACCCCTTACCCTAGCCCATTATCATCCCTCCTTCCCCACTCCGGCATGCACTCTACGCCCAGAACCCTTCGCCTCTTCCCTCCACATCATTTCCCTCTGCCCGGCGGACCCTCCCCCGCGGGACCTAGAGAACCTCAAGACCTGGGAGGACTGGGAGGACTGGGAGACCCTGCTGCGCTCGGAGGACCCGGCCGTGCAGACCATCGCCACCGGCCGTGCTGCCAGTGTTATGGACCTTCGGAACATAAACACTTGAGTGCAGTGGGGTCGTGCGGTGACCCTGGGGCGTGCCCCGAATTCCTCTCTAAATAAAGTTTCTCTCTCTCTCTCTCTCTCGCTGAATGAGTGCATGCGCTCCTTCGTGAATCCCCGATCCGAGGCCACCTGAGTGGAGTTGATATGGGTGCCTGCGCACTCCGGGAATTATAGAAACGAGGCTGCCAACATTTCAGCCCGAGGTTCTTTAAACCGGGCTCAGGTGGCCTCGGATCGGGGATTCACGAAGGAGCGCATGAACTCATTCAGCGAGCTGACGCAGGCATACAGAGACTCACGCCAGCTCTACCCCCCGCCCCACCCCTCCCTAGATATCAAACACGCAACACTCTGGCGCAGACTACAGACACACACACTTCCATCGCCACCGGCCGCGCTGCCAGTGTTATGGACCTCAGGAATAACACTTGAGTGCAGTGGGGTTGTGCGGAGACCTTGGGTCGGGCCCCGAATTCCTGTGTAAATAAAGTTTTTTTCTCTCTCTCTCTCTGGGTGTGGACTTTAATGTAGATGTAAAAACAAAATGCCTCTCCCGTAACCGAGAGTAGAGTAAGCATGAAATGTTTACGTGCCTAACACAGGCTCCATAGCTCGGCTTAAGCAGCTGTGACGGTGGCGGCATTGAAATCGAGGACGATGCAGAAGCGTACGCGGACACGACGAGACGCAGGCCTGACAAGTATGTATATGCAGCGCGTTCGAATACTCCGCGAGCGTGTATACATCTGCCTGCCAGAGGGGGAAAGGGCACGAAGGCCCTGCGGCCGGTCTTTTACATGCGTGAGTGTGGGACCGCAGCGTCATCCTTGGGGAGCACGCGAAAGCAGTTTTTCAGCCGAAAGCTCTTCTCGCCATGGAGCGCCCCTCTTTCTCTAAGCGGCCATCTCTCAAAACCGCTAACAGATCACGTATGACAACGAAGTGTATTGTGGCATGTATGTGTTTTTTGCACGCGTTATTAGAATTCGGAAAATATAATTCCGTGCATTATCAAATGCACAGCTCGACTGATATCTTGATGAACATTGAGAAGACACTGGCAGCAGTTATTTTTTGTGACTCGTTTGGAGAGCAACCGGCGCTTGTATGCCGGTCCCGTAGGAGGGCTTAGAGAGTCTCGTTGAATCTTGATAAGTCTCGTACGGTGCCCGGATGTTCTAGTTTCGGATCCCGGATGAGTGGAATTCAGTGCCCGGATGAGTGGATTTCCGTGCCCGGATGATGGCTCTCGGTCTCGGCGTGACGTCACCACACTGCCGACAACGGGCGCTAAAAGCATTTCATGCTTAAAAAAAGGAAATTCTTAGCACTGATGCAAAACAACATCCCCTTCCTCTAGCTCGTAACGCCTCCCACGGCTGTGAGAACCTCGCGAAATACTGCCAGACCACGTCTTTGAGAACCAGGCATTGATGCAGCAAGTCGAGCATATATCCACCTATTCCTTCGACCACAAAGCTTCCTGAATGACGACCAAAAACTGTTAGTGCAGTGTTTCTTGAAGAAGGCCTCCGCTGTGGCTCAGCGGTTATGGTGCTCGGCTGCTGACCCGAAAGACGCGGGCTCGATCCCGGCCGCGGCGGCTGAATTTCTTTGGAGGAGAAATTCTAGAGGCCCGTGAACTGTGCGATGTCAGTGCACGTTAAAGAACCCCAGGTGGTCGAAATTTCCGAAGCCCTTCACTACGGCGTCTCTCATAGCCTTAGTAGCTTTGGGACGTTATAAATACCCTAAACGAAACGAACGTTTCTTGAAGAAGGAGTATGTGTGAAAAATAACAAGTCTGTAATTGTACATACATGTCTTGCTCGAATTCTTTGCCTCAGTCTATCGAAAAGCTGAAACAGCTGATGTGCTGCACTCAAATTTCGCATTAGGGAGTTACGTAATTATCGGCATTTTAACGCGACAGCGTCAAGGGCCCCGTGTCGCAGAAAAGCCGGTGTCGTCGTCGGCGGCGTTGGCCGTGAGGGAAAAATCCCAGATGCATTATTTACAAATAAAACCGAGTACGAAATTGGTCCAGTTGGGTAATCGAACCAGGGCCTGCAGAGTGCTAGGCGAGCACGCTAACCACTCCGCCACGCCATCTCGATGGTTTGGAATGGACAAATTCGCGTCTAGTGAATACTGTGTTGGCTTAGAAGGGTGCTTCAGAGACTTGTACCGTAGTGTCCATTCCTTCCGGGGCGTTCACCATTGGCTTAGAAGGGTGCTTCAGAGACATGTACCGCAGTGTCCATTCCTTCCGGGCGTTCACCGTGATATGAGAGACAGGCGTATTTCCTTTCCTTAAAACCAATATTCATTTCATTTTTCTTAAGGCCCTTACGGTGCGGTTCGGGTGTCCACCGAGATATGAGAGAGACAGGATTCGTTTTCTTTCCTTAAAACGAATTTTCATTTCATGTTCCCCCGAACGGGCGAGATTGGGTTCCGTGGACTCCTTGGCAACACTGCAACCACTCTTAAAGCCGAAGCTTAAGCGTCCTCAAAATTTTTTTCTATTTCATATTCTTTTCATTTTAATTTTTTCATGATTTCATATGACCGATAGCATCACAACAGACCAACTTCCGGCATCAACATAGCCTTCGAATGCTTTCCCGTTGAAATGCCGCAAATATCACATTTTGGCTGCTCGGTTACCCTGGGTGGCGACCAGCTAGGTAACTTAATCCCACGACAGGGTCCTATTGGGTTGTCGCAGGTAACAATACAATAGATACAGACCCTGATCACACGGCCAAACGAGCCAACTGCATCTGATTGAAAGAGACATCTTACGGTACTGAACGTTCTGTAGTACACTGGCTGCAGTGCAAGGCTCGTAATGTATATCATTGCCATTTAGTTCTTACCCAAGCAATACCTTGCACTCCGCTGATTGAGCCGGGCTTTTCGTGAAGTGCAGATGAAGAGGTCTGAAGGCATAAATATACCGGTTTGAAATTCGAAATTATATTCGCCCCTACTATGGCTGCCGCGCACCTTGCATGCACACATTCTGTGCAGCAGCTCAGCGGTTACCTATGGCTCAGTGGTTACGGCGCTGGGCTGCTGACACGAAAGACGCGGGTTCGACCCCGACTTCACCCGCCGCGATGGCTGAGTGGTTAAGGCACTCGTCTACCGATCCAGAGTACCTGGGCTCGAACCCGGCACCTCTTTCTCTCTTCTTTCACTTCCACCATTCTCCCTGCCCTTGCGGTGCGGTTAAGGTGTCCACCGAGCAATGTTAGACAGATACTGAGCCATCCCTTCCTCAAAATTCAAAGGGGCACGGAGAGAAGAGAGAAAAAACTTTATTGTACAAGGAATACGGGGCACGCCCCTCTGCCCGGCGGACCCTCCCCCGCGGGACCTAGACAACCTCAAGACCTGGGAGGACTGGGAGACCCTGCTGCGCTCGAGGACCAGGCCGTGCAGACCATCGCCACCGGCCGGGCTGCCAGTGTTATGGACTTTAGGAACATAAACACTTGAGCGCAGTGGGGTCGTGCGGGTACCTTGGGGAGAGAGAGAGAGAAAACTTTTATGCGAAGCATATTACTAGAGGTACACTACAGCCCTTCGCCGTGGTTACGCGCCGTGCACACCACGTGGTACAGTGACGTCACACCACGTGACATACCCCGTGACACATGACGTCACGACAGAGGAAGACGGGGTCCACCTCGCGCCGTCGCTGTGGTTGCACGCCGTGCACACCACGTGGCACAGTGACGTCACACCACGTGACATACCACGTGACACATGACGTCACGACAGAGGAAGACGGGGTCCACCTCGCGCCGTCGCTGTGGTTGCACGCCGTGCAGACCACGTGGTACAGTGACATCACACCACGTGACATACCACGTGACACATGACGTCACGACAGAGGAAGACGGGGGTCCACCTTGCGCCGTCGGTGTGGTTGCACGCCGTGCAGACCACGTGGTATGGTGACGTCACACCACGTGACACAATGACGTCACGATAGATCGCCGTCACGCGCTGGGAGAGGGAGAACGATGCCATCGCACAGACGCCGAAATGTCCTCGAGCGGCATTCCCGCGCATTTCGAACGCGCGTTCACACTCGGTGTAGGTGAAACGCTCGCTCCACCGGGCTGGCGGACGCGGCTTCCGTGGCAATCCAGGCGCTCACCCAAAGCGCGTCTCGGGGTTAGTCGGCGTTCCGCTGTAGCCATGCCGTTGACTTCCCCCAGGATGAAGGCTTCTAGTGGTTGTATTAAAATGACCAAGTATTCAACCAAGGAAAGCCATGTATTACCAAGCCTAGCCATCAATATGCTTCGCATCTGACTAGGCTTAACCTTAGCTAAGCCTCAGCCATTTTTTATTACAACAGGAATTCGGGGCACGCCCCAGGGTCCCCGCACGACCCCACTGCACTCAAGTGTTTATGTTCCTGAGGTCCATAACACTGGCAGCCCGGCGGGTGGCGATAGTCGGCACGGCCGGCTCCTCCGAGCGCAGCAGGGGCTCGCAGTCCTCCCAGGTCTTGAGGTTCTCTAGGTCCCGCGGGGGAGGGTCCGCCGGGCAGAGGGAAAGGATGTGGAGGGAAGAGGGGAAGGGTTCTGGGCATAGGGCGCATGTCGGATTGGGGAAGGAGGGATGATAGTGGGCTAGGGTAAGGGGTGAGGGGAGAGAGTGTGTCTGTATTCTGCGCCAGAGTGTTGCTTGTTTGTTATCTAGGGAGGGGTGCGGCGGGGGATAGAGCTGGCGTGAGGCTCTGTAGGCCTGATCAGATCGCTGAATGAGTGCATGCGCTCCTTCGTGAATCCCTGCTCATCAGGGGTTGGCAGGAAACGAGGCAGCAGACGCAGCCGCCCGCGCGCTCTCTCACCAGGCTGTTTTCTCCTCCCCATCCGATCAGGAACCCCATTTTAATCCGGTTTATACATTCAAAGATATTACAACATATTATCAGAATTGTCATCGCCTTTACCCTAGCCCATGTAAAGGCCTCAAGAAGGCGGATGACCGGCTCCTTCTCCGCCTTCTCTCCAATACACTGCTGTGCCCGGCAGCGCTGAAACATTTTGACCCCTCCTTTAGCGGCAGCTGCCCACACTGTAGTGCAGTGTCTTCTGACACCTATCACATGGTGTGGGCCTGCCCCTCCAACCCCGCTATTCCCCCATCCCCAACCCAACACGGGAGGACTGGGAGGCGACCCTGCTCGGCTGCCACGACTTACAGGCCCAACAAGCCGCTGGGCCCTACAGGCCCAACGGCGGCCACCGCCACTGGGTTCCCATACTAGGGACCTCCACCTAGTGTTTGTAAGGGTCGGTCCCTTACGGGCTGATCCAAACATACCTCTTGTTCATTCTTAATAAATGTTTTCACCACCCACCACCACCTCCCCGATCCGAGTCCCCCTGAGCCCGGTTTAAAGAAACTCGGGCTAAAAGGTTGGCGGCCTCGTTTCCGGGATTCCCGGAGTGCGCAGGTAGCCATATCAGCTCCACTTCGCGGGGTCGGGGTGCATCGAGCGAGTCCAGTATGCCAAAAGCACGGACATGGAGTCCGCCTCGAGCAAAATTTAGAATCGCAGTTTTACAGTCAGTTAAAATGTACCGGTCTTCCCTGCGGGTGACAGCAAGTGCAATGGTGGCTTCATCTGCAGCCCCTTGGGAGGTGTCTGGAGGGAGCGGTACTGTGAGGAGGGTGGGTAAAGAGGAGTCCACCGCAAATTGCATACGGGATACGGACCCCGCACACCGTCACCTCATATGGGCCCCTGCTCATCAGGGGTTGGCATGAAACAAGGCTGCAGACGCAGCCGCCAGCGCGCTCTCTTACCGGGCTGTTTTCTCCTCCCCATCGGACCAGGAACCCGATTTTAATCCGGTATATACATTCAAAGATATTACAACATATTATCAAAATTGTCATCGCCTTTACCCTAGCCCATGTAAAGGCCTGAGGAAGTCGGATGAGCGGCTCCTTCTCCGCCTTCTCACCAATACATTGTTGTGCCCGGCAGCGCTAAAACATTTTGACCCCTCCTTTAGCGGCAGCTGCCCACACTGTAGTCCAGTGTCTTCTGACACCTATCACATGGTGTGGGCCTGCCCCTCCAACCCCGCTATTCCCCCCATCCCCAACCCAACCCGGGAGGACTGGGAGGCGACCCTGCTCGGCTGCCACGACTTACAGGCCCAACAAGCCTTAGTCGGGCGCGCCCGGGCGGCGGCAACCGCCACTGGGGTCCCATACTAGGGACCTCCACCTAGTGTTTGTAAGAATCGGTCCCTTACGGGCTGATCCAAACATACCTCCTGTTCATTCGCAATAAATGTTTTCACCACCACCACCAGCTGCTGTCGCTTTATCACACGTGCAGGCAGCGTCCACCCATACGGCGTCCGGCTAAGAGCCGTACTTTCGATGGAGTGCCTTCGCACGGGCTCTGCGGCGCTGCTTATGATGGGACGGGTGCATATTCCTCGGGAGCGGTCTGATGAGGAGCTCCCGGTGAAGTGGTCGTGAGATGGCGAGGAGGCTTGGGTCGTTGGCCGGTATTCTGATTCCGAGGGAGTCTAGGATATACCGACCTGTGGAGGTTTGTGTGAACCTGATGTATTGGGCCTGTCGGTGGGCCTCCACCAGTTCCCCGATCATGTTGTGGAAGCCCAAGCCTAGTAATCTGTCTGTGGGTGTGTTGAGGGGAAGATGAAGTGCTACTTTGAAGGCCTTGCGAATCAAAGCATCCAAAGCGCTTATGTCATGTTTGGATAGTTGTAAGTAAGGGGTAGTGTGTACAGCACACGGCTGAGGACAAAGGCATGAATGAGGCGACATAGGTCGCTCTCCTTCATGCCTCTATGATGCCCCGAAAGCCTGCGGGAGTTTCTTGAGGGTGGTGGTGTTTTTGCCATCGTTATGGATGTGCAGGCCCAGTACACGGAGGGTGCCAACCTCAGGTACCGGGTCACCATTCAGTTCAATGGCAATGAGGTAGCGGGGACAGCGGTGGTTCTTAGGACGGATGAGGAGCAGTTCGGACTTTTCTGGGGAGCAAGACAGTCCGATGGTCCGTGCGTAATTTTGGGTGAGGGTGGCTGCTTCCTGTAAGGTGTTCTCTATGTCGCCGTCGCTGCCGTGGGTGATCCACAGGGTGATATCGGCGGCATAAAGAGTGTGCTTCAGGTGGGGAATAGTTGCCAATTTTCGGGCGAGGGGGATAAGGGTAATGTTAAAGAGAAAGGGGTGAAGGACGGACCCTTGAGGGGTGCCGATACTCTGAAGCGTGTAGGAGGGGGAAGACAAAGGGCCGAAGTGTATCTCCGCCGTGGGTCAGTAAGAAATGCTTGAATGTAGGCATACGTGTGCACACCCACATTCAATGGGGATAGGGCAGTCATGATCGCCTGATGTTCAATGCGATCAAAAGGTTGTGAAAGATCCAAAGCTAAGACTGCCTTTGTGTGACCTGGAAGAAGCGCGTCAAAAATGTCGTGTGTGAGTTGCAGCATGGCGTCCTGTACGGATAGATGGGGGCGGAATCCTACCATGCTATGCGGATAAAGATTGTTGTCCGCCATGTGACTTGTGAGTCTCGCTAACACAACATGCTCGAGGAGCTTCCCGAGGCATGAGGTTAGCGAAATCGGGCGAAGGTTTTGAATGGTAAGTGGTTTGTTGGGTTTCGGTATGAATATTACCTTCGCGTGGCGCCACGACTGAGGGAGGCTACCCTCCCTCCAGCACTGGTTGAAGTATTTTGTAATGTGGGTGATCGATCGGTCGTCCTGATTACGGAGCATGGAGTTTGTGATTTGGTCTGCACCAGGTGTTGAGTTGGCGCGGAGAATCAGGAGGGCCGCTCTGACTTCCGTCTCCGTGATGTCGGTGTCGAGTGTGGAATTTGCTGGTCCTGTGTAGTGGGGTAGAGGTGTGGGGGCGCCTGGAGAGGTGTACATGGTTTGAAGTGTGTCTAGGAGGGGTCGGGATCGTCAGTGTGTGAGGCGTTTCACGTGATGTTTTGTTGCTGATTTTGTGTGTGTGGGGTCAATGAGGTATCCGAGGAGTTCCCATGCGCGTTTGCTGGACAGGTCTCCTGCAATGCCGTCACATATCTGTCCCCAAAGCTACTGAGGCTATGAGAGACGCCGTAGTGAAGGGCTCCGGTCGAAATTTGTGGAGCCCTTCACTACGGCATCTCTCATAGCCTGGGTCGCTTTGGGACGTGAAACCCCATTAACCATACGAAACGAAACTTCAGGGGTTTACGTCACGTCCTCATGCTCAGCAGCCACTCCAGAACAGGTATTCCGCCGTGGCGGTGTCTTTTCGGCACTTGCTGAGAAGGACGCTGAAAAATTGCACATTTCCTTGAAGAGAAGTTTATTGAACTCATTATTCATACAAAGGGAGCATAGTCCCTCACAAAGACAAAAACAACAAGGCAGCGACTAGTGTCGCTCGGTACAAACAAGCTATGAAACAAAAACACGACGGCGACTTCTGTCGCCGTTCACACAAAATCATTCACAGCATAGAATGTTCAAAGGGTCCATAATGTCCAGGCATCGCGGGGGGAAGCACGCTCACTAGATACGATGAACGCGCACCGACACCGCGCACCACACACTCAATACGGCAGGAGCCGCACCGTCACGCGGCCCCCGCTGGCGGCGATGAAGCGGGTGCTCCACCGCCGCAGGAACTCGTCTTCTGGGAGGGTCACATGATCTAAACACGCCTGTTGAAACAGGCGCGCCCGAACCCTCTGCAGCATGGGGAACATGGCGCGCTGAGGCCGGCCCTGCAAGGAAGCGACGCCTCTCTGGCACCACAAAACAAAGGCCCCGACACCCAGCAAGAGCCGCACAAATGCGTCGCGCCTCCTGGTGTGCGAGTCGAGGCTAACAAATAACATGCGCGACATCATCCTCCAAAAAGTGCGCGCTACGACGCACTCAAAAAGCGCGTGTTCGAAGGTCTCTGTCGCACCGCACTGGGGACACCGAATAGAAGGAGCGATGCCCCACGCGGCGATGCGGACCCCCGTTGGGAGGACTCTCCAGCCTCGCAGCCAGCCGAAGTCGCGGACGTCTGGTGGTACCCAGTGTGACGTCAAGTCTCGCCACCGTACCCGCCTGCTCCGCTCTAGCTGTTCAGGTGTAGCCTCCTGGACGGCAAGGAGCTCGCAAACGCGGGAGGCCTGCGTCTGAGAGACGTCGACCTCGGGCAGGGTGGCGGTGAGAGACTCGGCCGTCCGACAGACATACCGGAAGAACGCCGGCTGCCGTTCGGCTGAAGGACCTACGAGTTCACCAAAAAAGAGGCGCCGCGAAGTCCCGAGAAGGTAGGCGAGGAGCCCTCTTCCCGGGTAGTCGGTGGCGTCGACCAGGTCGCAGACGCCTCGAACAGCAAGCACGCTGCACATTGTGCGCAGGTTGGGCAGGCTGAACCCGCCCATGCGCGTGGGAAGACGGAGGAGCGCGCGAGCGACGGTGTCCGTTTTTCCCGCCCAGAAAAAACTGCCACAGAGAGTGGCCAAGCGGCGCGTAAAGGTGCGCGGCGGACAAGCAACGCGAGCTATATAATAGAGCGGCGCGCACACCGATGACCTGATGATAAACGCGCGTTCCGACAGCGACAGGCGGAAACGCGCTGCTACTGTCAGGCGTCGCTCCGCGGTCGCTCTCAACTCGGTCCACGAGTCGCGGGCTACCTCCCCCGATGAGGAAGACGACTCCTAGCACCTTACAAGCCGGGACCCACTCCACCTCGCCCAGCAGGTCCGACGGAAAGGCCCCGAAACGCAGAGCCTTGCTCTTGCCCTGTTGAGGAGGGCGCCGGACAGCTCGCTGTAACGCCACGTTTTTACATGAAACCGGAATGAAAAGGCATTGAGCCGTAAATAATCTTGTCTGACAGTCCAAATTAGATGTCATGCCAGATCTAACCACAGCAGTCCATGTTCGCTTTGGCTGCACTATTTAAATGCTACAATATCTACGTCATTTCTTATTACCGAGAATGGACGCTATGAAGTCAGGTTATAAAGTAAAAAAAAGCGCAGACACTATTTTGGTTTTGTCGGGTATTTCATTGGAGGAAGTGGCGATTGCACTGGCCGCCACCCACTCCGACGCAGCGTACATAATGTCGGACTCGCAGCAGGCCTGCCGCAATTACGTGCGGGGTAGGATAGCGCCACTCGTTCGCAGAATACTATTGGCATTTGAGAGCAATTCGGATTCGGCTATAAGTAAA
This sequence comes from Amblyomma mixtum, assembly GCF_055824585.1. NCBI lineage: Eukaryota > Metazoa > Arthropoda > Arachnida > Ixodida > Ixodidae > Amblyomma > Amblyomma mixtum. The sequence goes on along the minus strand of NC_143012.1, from coordinate 41,569,612 downwards.
AAACATAGTATGGGTGCCCGGTCACCACGGGGCTGAGGGGAACGAGGCCGCTCACGCGGCTGCCCGAGCGTTCCTTCCCCCGGGTTCCACTCAGTCCCCCGGTTCTGCCGCGGCAATCATAGCGATTCCGCTAATCTCTTGCGCGGATATTACAAACCATTTACGCCCCTGCAGGAGGGTACTCCCGGGACCCGCCAAGGGTCTCGACAGAACCGAGGAGTGCAACACTCAGGAAAACCTAGGAAGCGATCACAACATCATAGAAATTGTTGTTAATGGAGGTCCAACCACATGTAAAACAAGCAAGGTCAAGTTCGTAAATTGGGACAGATTCCGGGAATGCCGAGACCCCGGGGATGGAATAGAGGATGTAAGTGCTTGGGGCCGCGAAATAATACAGGACGTGGAGGCGGCTACCGATGAGATTGAGGCTGAGCAAAACACATGCGCGGTAGACCGTCGGCTGGCAAACATGTGGCACAAAAAGAAAAACTTGGAGGACCGTCTCGCAACTAGGGAATGGGATAGACGTCTGCGGAAGCAGGTAGCTGGACTCAGTATGGAGATCGAACAATATGCGCTCGAGCTCACACGCCAGAACTGGCACAGCGTGTGTGATAACTTATGCCGCAACATGGGTACTGCCAGAACATGGCAGTTGTTTCGCCACTTGATAGACCCTGACAACAGCAAAGCGGCGGCAAAACAACAGCTTCACAAAGCGATACACAACTACTCGGCAACGGACGACCAACTACTGGACGAGATTCAGGCTAGGTATATTGCCTTGACACAAGCAACCCAGCTCCCGGAATACCGTGGACGGGTAAATGAGACACTAGATGCCCCGATTACCGTAGCTGAAGTCAGGGCCGAAATTAATAGGTTAAAAACGAAGTCTGCAGCGGGCCCAGATCGGGTCAGCAACAAAATGCTTCGAAATTTATTAGATGACAGGTCGATAAGTAACCTGGCAGCATACATGCAGGACTGTTGGGAAAAGGGCACAATCCCACATGAATGGAAGTTAGCTAATGTATTTATACCCAAACCCGGGAAGAAATTGGGGTCAGAAAATTTAAGGCTCATTTCGCTTACGTCATGCGTGGGCAAGCTCATGGAGCACGTGGTGCAAACTCGCCTTAACAGATTTCTAGAAGAGGACTTGCTGAACCAATGCCTGATTCTCAAAGGCCAGGTCTGCGCAAGTATTTCGCACCGTTGTCACAGCTGTGGGAGGCGTAACGAGCGAGAGGAACGAGATGTTCTCCCGCGTAAATGGTAAGAAATTCTTGTTTGTCTTTACATGTGAATTACAGTCCCCACCCACCCTGTCACCCTGGCAGGTGGCAGTTAATGGCTGATCGCGAGAGTTCACTCACCATTGTCAGCGCTAACGCATGCCGCCCACATCTCTCTCTCTCTCATGACCCCACGTAATCTATAAATGAGATTCAGGCGTCTACTGAACCAGGGAGGCAGTTACGTGCACTTCCTTTCCTTAAAATGCACAACATTGCCAATGCCAACGCATGCAGCGCACATCTGTCACTACCGCCGCGTAGCCTAAAGCATGATTGAGGTGTCCACTGTCCCAAGAGGGCATTAGTTAACGGCCTCATCTTCCGAGCCAGCAGTGTAACACATGCAGAAAAGGTCGCGATTGCTCTCGCGGCCTCACATTCCGATTCAAAATACATAATCACCGACTCGCGAGGGGCCTGTCGGAACGTCGAACAAGGCTGCACTCCCTTCCTAGCCTATCGAATCTACCAAAATCGCATACGGGATACGGACCCCGCACACCGTTACCTTATATGGGCCCCTGCTCATCAGGGGTTCGCAGGAAACGAGGCAGCAGACGCAGCCGCCCGCGCGCTCTCGCACCGGGCTGTTTTCTCCTCCCCATCCGATCAGGAACCCGATTTTAATCCGGTCTATACATTGAAAGATATTACAACTTATTATCAAAATTGTCATCGCCTTTACCCTAGCCCATGTAAATGCCTGAAGGCGGCGGATGAGCGGCTCCTTCTCCGCCTTCTCACCAATACTTTGCTGTGCCCGGCAGCGCTAAAACATTTTGACCCCTCCTCTAGCGGCAGCTGCCCACACTGTAGTGCAGTGTCTTCTGACACCTATCACATGGTGTGGGCCTGCCCCTCCAACCCCGCTATTCCCCCCATCCCCAACCCAACCCGGGAGGACTGGGAGGCGACCCTGCTCGGCTGCCACGACTTACAGGCCCAACAAGCCTTAGTCGGGCGCGCCCGGGCGGCGGCAACCGCCACTGGGGTCCCATACTAGGGACCTCCACCTAGTGTTTGTAAGGATCGGTCCCTTACGGGCTGATCCAAACATACCTCCTGTTCATTCTTAATAAATGTTTTCACCACCACCACCCTATGCGCATTTCCTTTGCTTTCCAAGCTTCCGCTCCATTGGTTTCGCAGCCGAGCACCATAACCACTGTGCCATCGCGGCGACCCGCCTTCGTGGCAGAGTGGTAACGTCTCCGCTTCAAATGCCAAACAGAAACGGGCTGATAGGATACCGGGGTATAGTTCTACACTATAGATTAAACCGGAAGCTTACTCGGAAGGCAAGGGTAGCAGGAGCGGAAAATGTTAGGTTGTCGGATGAGGTTAAGAAGTTTGCGGAGATACGGCGGCCGGCGCTCGCAAAGAACAGAGTTAATTAGTTAATTAGAGAGTTAATTAGGGAGACAGTCGCCGCGGTGGCTTAGTGGTTATGGTACTAGGCTGCTGTCCCGAAAGACGCGGGTTCGACCCCGACCGCGGCGGTCGAATTTCGGTGGAGGCGAAATACTAGAGGGCCGTGTACTGTGCGGTGTCAGTGCACGTTAAAGAACCCCAGGTGGTCGATATTTCCGGAGACCTTCACTACGGCGTCTCTCATAGCCTGAGTCGCTTTGGGACGTTAAACCCCATAAACCAAACCAAACCTAATTAGGGAGACATGGGAGAGGCCTTTTCCCTGCAGTGGGCGTACTCAGGCTGAGGATGATGTTGATACCCGGACGCTGATCGCAACCTCAGCGAAAAGGAGTTTGTTACAGACGGGGAAAAATGGCTTTGAGGAAAGGAAATTACGCACTAACTATCTCAAATATCTCCATGGCTGAACCGCGCCGTAAGGGAAGGGAGGAAGTGGGAGTGAAAGAGGAAGAGGTGCTGTATTGGAGGTCTGGGGGATAATTTCGGCCACCTGGGGATCTTTAAGGTGCACTGACATTGCGCAGCACACGGGCGCCTGTTTTTTTCGTCTCCTTCGGACCGCGGTCGCCACGCGTAGATGGAGACTGCTACATACAAGAATCCACACATATTAAGCAAATGGTGCCCGAGGCAACAGGACGGTAAATGCAAACTTTTGCAAGGTACAGGCAGACATGATCCACAGGATATGAACGTGTATACACATATAAAACGATTCAGGCACCATTAGAAATGAAACATGAGAGCCTCTGATGCTGAGCTCTGATCCAGATAAGCAAAGAGTTCACCAGTAAAGTCCAGAAAGCCGCCAGGTCTTAAGTGATATTGGCTGTCTACTCACTGATGTACCGATTAATGCCGAGCACGTAGAGGCGTGTCATAGTGTTCCCTCGAAATCTAAGCCAAACAACAACACTGTGAAATTCCCTAGGCGTCAGAAATGGGACACACGTGTTGAAAAGGCAAGGAAACTGCGTCTGAGGAACAAAGACTGGAAACGCATCAACATCACCGGTCTTCATTAATGATCACCTTTGTCTCTTACTACGGCGCCTTCGGAGCTTGGCCGTTGCTAAGAAAAAAAGCTACCGGCTTGAAGTATGTCTGGAGCAGAGGAGGAAAAATATATGCCAGGCATTCGGATGGCTCGGAATTGATTGCCATCAAGAACGACAACGATCTAAACAGGATTCAGTAGAGGCACAGATAGCCAGCACGTCCGTCGAACGGACTACTCGAAAAAAAAAAAAGGAATAAGTATAGGTAACCGGTTGTGTTCGGAACTAGAAAACAACTACAGAGTTTTAACGGCGCTGCTCAGTGCGCGTTCAGATTAGGCTACTAAACAGCGAATACCTTCAAAACGTGCCTTGACCGATTATCAATGCAACTGATAGCAAAGGCAGGCGCCATGTTCCTATGCTTCGGTAGAAGCTGATTAATGTTGCATGCATCATGAGACGCCTGACTTCAAACAACCGTCAATTACACGATATAACACCCGAATGCATTCCTTTGCTTTTTATTTTCTGCATCATGGCTTCCCCTGATGGTAGTTATCTGGATATGTACGAACTTAACAATTATGCCACCACCAACACACAGAAACGGTTTAGCTGTGTTCACTTTAATTTGCAGTCTCTCAGAAATAAGTACACTAATCTAGAATGCTTCTTTAGCGAAGTAGGGGTACTGTTTGGTGTAGTCATGTTTCCTGAGACCTGGTTCAACACTGAGAATGATGTGTTTCGTATGCCTGAATATCATGTTTTATGAATCGCACTGACCAACGAGGTGGTGGGGTTTGTGCCCTGACCTCGAACAATATGAACTGCGAGCTGCAGATAGAATTCTGTGTTGTCACACGAGACTACGAAAAATTGATGCTGAGGTCAGGGTCAACCATTTTCTGTTTTCTATCGTCCGCCATCTGGAGATACCTGCCAGATTTTTTTTTTTCATTTTTGAATTCTATATTGGAATACGTAAACGAGAACAAACACCACTTAATTCTAGGTGGGGGACTTCAACATAAACTGGCTTGCTAAAAACAGTGTAAAATAAAAACTTGAACCCTGTTAAACACTCACCTATGGAAGAATGTAATAGCGTCGGCCACAAGAATAACAGTAACCTCAAAGTCTGTAATAGACCTCTTCATCACAAAATATTGATATATCCCGTGTGAAACGTGGGGTCATAAATTACGCGCTCAACGACCATCTTCCAACATTTATGTCTATTGAGCATATCTTCAACACCAACAGACATTCAAGACAACCTTTCCAGTACCGTGTAATTTTCCCAGAAAAGCTGTCATCCTTTCTCGACCGCTTAACCGGCTTAAATTCGGTCGATGTACAGAGTCAATCACACTTAGAGGAACACGGCTCCGCGTGGGTGCGCACAAACTGAGCACCGTTGCGACCAAGCCTTTATAAAACCCGTTCAAAGGGGCAGATGATACGAAGCACCACGTTAAGGTCTCTGTTATCGTGTGCCACTCAGAATTGAGTTACATTCAATGGCACTCCGCAGGTACGTGGCCACGCGGAGCCGTGTTCCCTCTAAGTGTGATTGACTCTGTACATGAGCTGAAAAACCCCGAAGAAGCTTACGATAAATTAATGGAAAAAAATTACTGATGCCTATTACGACTGCTTTCCAACTGTTACGTTAAAACGACCTAAAGAGGCTCGCAAGCCATGGGTTACCACCGACATGCTAAAGCTCAATAGAAAACGAGGTGGACTGTATCCTAAGTTTGAACCTTGACATATTAAAACTTTATAGAGAGTACCGAAATTTTGTCAACAAAAGCTACGTGCAGCGAAAAGGAGTTATCACTATGTTTTCAACTCCTCGACTGGCTGCTCAGAGGACATATAGATGATATTGAGTTTTGTGAGCAGAGAGTCACCCGAAACAATCACGAAAGTAATGGTAGATAATGTAGAATTAACCGGGGTTGACCTTGCTAATGCCTTTAATGATTATTTCCTCTCCGTCGCACAGGCACGTAACAGCACTGCTAATTACAGTTGCATGGAACCAAGCACTGGTTACGGTATGTTTTTGAAACCAGTCACTATTGAAGAAGTTATTGCAGCGTTTGTATCGCTCACAAATAGTAGTTCAGAAGATGATCTTGGTCTTCAGATCACACCAGTTAAATATATTATTGACGTACTAGCACCCTATTTGATGCACATTTTTTAACGCCTGTCTGTCGTCCGGTCTGCTCCCGCGTAACATGCAATCCGCAAGGGTTACCGTGATCTATAAAAAGGCAACTGATATGAACGATCAAATTATCGTCCTATTTCTATTCTTCCTGTAATTTCCGAAGGATTCGAAAAATTAATTCTACAAACGCTTGATGGCTTTTTAGGGCAAACATGAAATCTGAACTCCGGCTCAGTACGGCTTCCAAAAAAAAAAAAAATCCACCGAGTTAGCTTTGCTTGCTCAAAAGGAGCTGATACTACAGAATTTTGAAAATAAAAATATCGTGTTAAGCATCTTTTTAGATTTTACGAAAGCCTTCCATGTCATCAATCACCGCATCCTGCTTCAGAAGATGGAATACTATGTTTTTCGTGGCAAAGTTTTTTCTTGAATAACTTCTTACTTAAAGCATCGCACACAGTTTGTCGATATTCAAAGACAACGCTCAGCTGTTAAGCCAGTAGTTTCGGGTGTCCCTCAGGGTAGTATTTTAGGACCCTTCCTTTTCTAATTTATGTCAATGATGTTGTTAATATTGACAAATCTGGTGACTATATTATATACGCCGACGATACAAGTGCGTTTTTTTCTGGACAATCGAGCGACAATTTAGCCGATCGAGCAAACAGGACACTAAACATATTAACACTTCTGCAACGGAGAATGATTTAAAGATAAACGTTGCAAAGACAAAAGCAGTGATCTTTCATCCACGCCAAAAAGGTCTTTATCTTTCATCCCTTGCAATAAACGACACTACAATTGAAGTGGTTCGCCATTTTAAAACACTAGGGGTCCTTTTCTCATAAAATATGTCGTGGGACGACTACATTATCTAGCCCTCCGGAATGCTCTTGCGTACGACTAGCTATCTGCGTCGCTACTGTTCATCTTTTCCCATCTCAGTTAACGTATTATTATACAGTTCCTTCTTTTACTCGGTAATGAATTATGGCGCGCTTGTCTGGAAAACCACAACGCTGGAAAATATTAATAAACTATTGCGTTTAGAAAAATGTGTTATCCGCATTATTGCAAAAGTCCCTCGTTATTCACACACTGCGGAATTGTTTAAGAAACTTAACATAATTGATATATAGTCTTTATATTCCCATAGACTGATTCGTTATTACAAGTCAGAAACAATTAAACACGACAATTCTTTAGCTGAGCTAGCCGGACTTGCTACGAACTGTCCTGTGTATTCTACACGAAATCCGGAAAAGTGGAAAGTTGATGTATGCCGCACAAATGACGGGAAACAAATGTTGAAATATCGTCGGCCATCTCTCCTGAACGAACTGCCCGGTGAAGATAACCGAGGCGTTTTCAACAAATCGTTCAGGGATCTACGCAGTATGTTTCTCTAACCTAAGAAATGTAGTACGTGGCACGGTGGCTCAGTGGTTACAGCGCTCGGCTGCTGACCCGAAAGACGCGGGTTCGATCCCGGACGCGGCGGATGAATTTCTTTGGAGGAGAAATTCTAGAGGCCCGTGTACTGTGCGAAGTCAGTGCACGTTAAAGAACCCCAGGTGGTCGATATTTCCGAAGCCCTCCACTACGGCGTCCCTCATAGCCTGAGTTGCTTTGGGACGTTAAGCGACAAAAAACCAAACGATAAACCATGTAGTGAATTTCTTTGTTTTTGTTTGTGAAATATGCGCAGTTGCAGCGATGGGCGTTATTTTGTTGTTTTTTTCTTTACTTCACTTTCTTGCCGTGCACTTTTTACCACTTCTGTACAGCAATAGCTCTTTGGCTGCGCTTGGCTCTGCTGGTGGTTTGGCATGGCTTCGCCTTTTGTGCAACTAAAGGATTTACTGTGGACACCTCTTTTAGCAAGCCGTTCTTCTCTCCGGTCCGGTGGCTCTTCTACACGGCGCTTTCATCTGTGGTAATTATATCGCTCTGCCCTACTCATAGACGATTCTTCGGCATTGAGAGAGTCCATGAAACTACTCTCGCTCACTGAACTTGTAGAACGCCGCCGGGCTCGCCATTCTGCGGCATAGGCGCGTTGCTTAGCCAACCGCTCTTGCCTTTCTTCGTCTGTCTCCTCGGCACGGCGCCGGCGTTTGCGCACAGCACATCGCTCCAGCGACGCCTTGTAGAACTCCTCAGACATGACTAAGCGGAGCGCGCCTGCGGCGCCCCGTTTATCCTCTCCTAGCGAGCGCCCTCACGCGGCGGGCCGAGGAGGCCGTCACGTGGTAGCCGCCGCGCCGAGCGAAAGAACGACTACGGCCGAAGAGACGAGTTGGGGCCCTGCTCTCCTCTGGTCGTGACGTCACGTGGTCGTGCGTCGCAGCTGCGCCGGAGCGAAGGAACGACCTCCACCGACGGCAGAAAAGTGCTAGCAGTATTGCTTTCGCAATAAAAATTGGCAGTGATTAACTCTATACTAGGATATAGGTAGCGTGAGGTGAGGGCGAGGTGTCCAAATCTCGGTGGACACCTGAACCATAGGGAAGGCGAATAACTGTCCTTTTGGAACAGTGGACACATCAACCGTGGTTTAAGCTAAGTGGCGGTAGTGACAGGTGTGCGCTGCATGCGCTGACATTGACAATGTTGTGCCGGAAACGCGGCGCTGAAGCCATTCGGCGTTCGTTCTGTTCATTGGCGTTGGCGTTGACAATGTTTTACTCTCCGATCATTTTAAGGAAAGGAAGTGCGCATAACTGGCTCCCTGGGACAGTGGACGCCTGAATCGTGCTTATAGGTACGTGGGATGATGAGAGAGAGAGAGAGAGAGAGAGATAGGTTTGGCTTGGTTTATGGGGATTTAACGTCCCAAAGCGACTCAGGCTATGAGAGACGCCGTAGTGAAGGGCTCCGGAAATTTCGACAACCTGGGGTTCTTTAACGTGCACTGACGTCGCACAGTACACGGGCCTCTAGAATTTCTCCTCCAAAGAAATTCCAGCCGCCGCGGCCGGGATCGAACCCGCGTCTTTCGGGTCAGCAGCCGAGCACCATAACCACTTAGCCACCGGAGAGAGTTCACCAGTTACAAAGCGTCCCAGGTGGTGCGGGAATGCCTTGCAGGTAGCACAGACGCGGGTTGGCGAGTTGCGATGCGTCGCTGGCGTTGCGTTCAGGGAGGCGGTGGTAGAGAGCCAGGAGATGAGGAACGGAGATGGATACGGGAGACGCTGACGAACTCCTGTCAACCACCCCCAAGAAATGGGCAGCTGCAGCAGGAAAACTGTAGCCAGGTCCCGTCGATGGTGGTGGTGGTGAAAATATTTTAATGAAATGGTTTAGGAGGTTGTAGCCGTGGTTGGAGCTCTCAGTCCGGAACCCCATTGGCGTAGGCTGCTGTCCGGGCTCTTTCGATGAGTTGCTTTTGACTCTTTTCGTCCGAGCTGGACAGAGCTGCCTCCCACCCCTCCTGCGTTGGCTGGTTATTAACAGTGATCGCCTGATTTCGTTGGCAGGCCCATACCATATGGTACAGGTCCGCCTTCTCCCCGCAGAATTTGCATTGTGAGTCAAATGACTCCGGGTCTATGGCATGCAGTCTTCGTGGGTTGTTGTAAGTGTTGGTCTGTAGCTTTCGGAGGTGTTGTTCCTCCCCTTTATCTAGTGTCTTAGCCGGCGGAGGGTAGACCCGACGGGATAATCTTAAGTGCTGAAGTATGTCATTGTAAGTTAGTAGTGGGGTAGGAGGTTCCACGGCATCCGCACTGGGTGCCCGGGGGAGAAATGCTCGGGCTGAGGCATGTGCGCTCTCGTTCCCTGGGATGCCCTGGTGACCTGGTACCCATATTAAGTGTTTGTGTGTGGGTTGGTAGCCACGGATGTAGCTATCTTGCAGGATTTTAGCTGCTAGCGGTGCGACCCTGCCCCTGAGGTAATTTCGATACGCTGTCTGTGAATCTGTGAGAATGTATATTGAGCTAGTGTGTGTTGCAGCTAGAGCAATCGCCACTTCTTCCGCAGCCAGTATGTCCTGGCTAGCCAGTACTAGTCCGTCGACTGTTCTATTTTGGTGCACTACCGCGACGGCCGTCATTCCCTGCTCGGGACCCGCAGCATCGACATAGAACACGCCCTCGCGCCCGCCGTAGTGTCTTTTCATGGCTTCGGCTCGTGCTTGTCGTCTTGACTGGTGAAAATCAGGGTGCATATTCCTGGGTAGTGGAGCTGCCTTGAGTTGTCCTCTCCATGAGGCTGGGATGTCGGTTTTGGTGTCTAGCTGTCGGGGGCAATTGATGTTTAAATCACTCAGGACTTGTCGGCCAGTTCGAGTTGTGGAGAGCCGTACCACCTGCGCCGTAAGGTGTGCCTCTATCAGCTCATCGATCGTGTTGTGCACACCCAGTCGCAAGAGCCGGTCCGTCGATGTCGCAAGAGGGAGTCCCAGGGCCTTCTTGTAGGCAGTTCTGATTATGATGTCGAGGTTTTTGATGTCACGCTTCTTAAGGCGGAGGTAGGGCGCTACGTAGACGACGCGGCTTACAACGAAAGCCTGCACCAGTCGCAGGGTATCGTCTTCTCGCATCCCCGATTTGCGCGTCGTTATCCTGGCGATCATCCTGGCGACTTGCTCGCTCACGAGCCGTAGTTTCTGGAGGGCAAGAAGGTTGTTGCCGTTGTTATTTATGTACAGACCCAGTATCTTCATGGTCTGAACTTCCTTGATGGGTGAGTTGTCTACGCGGATATTGATGGTGTCTTGATTCTTGCGTTGACGGAAGACTAGCAGTTCGGATTTTTCGGGTGAGCACGTTAGTCCACACGCCCGGGCATAATTTTGAACTGTTGTCGCCGCGGTTTGTAGTTGTTCTTCAATCATTCCCATACTTCCCGTGGTTGTCCAGATGGTTATATCATCAGCGTACAGGGCGTGGCGTATGCCCTGTACCTGATTGAGAAGAGGTGGGAGATTTAGGAGTGCAATGTTGAAGAGAAGTGGGGATAGTACTGCCCCTTGCGGAGTGCCTCTCGTGCCCATCTTCACTTGCGTTGTGTGTTTTGAGCCGGTGCTGATGTTGACGGTTCTGTCCGTAAGGAAATCGCAGATGTACGAGTAGGCTCGCTGTCCGCAGTTCATGCTGTGGAGGTTGTTGAGGATTGTGGAGTGTTTGACATTGTCAAACGCTCCCTTGAGGTCAAGTGTTAGAAGCGCTCGGTTACTGTTTGTGCGTGCGGGATCAATGACTTCACGTTTGATTTGCAGAAGCACATCATGGGTGGACAAGTGTGCCCGAAATCCAAACATCGTGTGTGGCAGTAGCTCATTGTCCTCAAGATAATTGGAGAGACGGGTGTGGACTGCCTTTTCCATGAGTTTGCCTGCACACGACGTGAGGGATATGGGGCGCAGGTTTTCAATGCTGATTTTCTTGCCGGGTTTGGGAATAAAGTGTACATTGGCTGTTTTCCATGCTTGTGGAATGGTGCCGGTACGCCAACATTCGTTTATGTAATCCGTGAGTTGCTGCAGAGCCTCCGTGCCGAGGTTGGCCAGAAGTCCGACAGTAATTTTGTCTTGTCCCGGGGCTGTGCCTCGGCGCATATCTGCTAGTGCTGCAATGATTTCCTCTGAAGTGAAATCTCTGTCTAGGACTTCGTTCGGTTCCCCACGGTACTCCTTATTGTAGGGTTGTGGGTCTCGCGCGGTGCAGATATAGCGACGCGTGAGTTCATCCACGAGTTCATGATCCGTGCCTTGAAAGCTGTGTAGGGCTCGATGCAAATTTCTGTGTTGTTCACTCTTCGCTTTCGGAGGGTCAATTAGGCATCGCAGAAGGTTCCACGTGGCCTTGGTGTCTAGGCGGCCTTTGAGGGATTCGCACTTCGTTAGCCAATTGGTGCGAGCGAGGTCCCATGCGTATTGGTCTGCTTGAATAGTAAGCTTGGCTATTCGAAGTCTTAGTTTCCGATTGTGTCTTTGTTTTTTCCACCGTTTTATAAGACTACGTCTTGCTTCCCAAAGGTGTAGGAGGTGGTTGTCAACAGCTGGGTGGTCCTCCGTGGTGGCAAGAGACTTTGTGAGCTTTTCTTTAAGGTCGAGAATGGAAGCCGCCCAATCTTCGTAGCTGGTTATTTGTTCGGATGTGGTTAGTTTGGTGTCCTTTCTGAATGTCTCCCAGTCTGTAATTCTGGCTTGCCCTCGTGGTTTGCTGTGCTTGTTGCTTTCGAAGATGGTCTGCAGCACGTAGTGATCGCTGCCTAGGGTCTCTCCTGTATTGAGCCACTCATAGTTGCGGGCATTGCGGATGAGCGTGAGGTCGGGAGAAGTATCCCGCGTTACGCTGGTGCCGACTCGCGTCGGGTGCTGCGGGTCCGTGAGTAGGGTCAGGGCCATGTCAGCGATGGCGGATGCTAGTTTTCTGCCTTTCGTGTCTTCCCTGGGGTATCCCCATAGGGGGCTAGAAGCATTAAAGTCGCCAACTATAGCTAGGGGAGCTTTTTGGGCTTCTCTTAGGGCTTTAAGAAAGATCACGTCGAAGGCTACGCGGTGCTGTTTGGGGCGACTATATATATTGAGTATATAGGTGCCCTTGCTGTTTCTGTGCTGTGGCAGTATTTTTATGAAGGTATATTCAATGTCGCTGTCTATATTAAGGTCTACAGTTATTGCCGTGCATGATTTGTGGACCAAGATGCATGTCGAGGGATTTGTTTGATGTGTTGAGTATCCTCTGATCTTAGCCTCCATATTCACTTCTTGCAGGGCTATTATTTGCGGCGTATCGGGATGACAGTCTATGTATTGCTGTAATGTTTCCCTCTTCCGTTTTAGTCCCCTGCAGTTCCACTGTAGGATAGTAAGTTTATGTCTACGTTGTGGAGCCATGCTGAACACTAGAAACTTGTGCCTCATCATGTGGTGCGCCCTCAGGTTGTAGATCTGGCTGAGTGCTTGGCAGACGACGAGTTCCCATTTTACCCTGCAGCTTTGTGCCTCTGTTGTGAGAACCATCTGATAATTCCTGAAGTTTGCGGTCAATTCTGATCTCCTGCGATTGCATCCTTATTAAAACTGGTTCGAGGTTTTCCATCATGGGTTTAATAACTGATTCGAACATACTTTTGATTGTCGTCTCGATCATAACTTGTAATTTATTTTCAATGAGGTCTTGAATTGTTTTTTCCAAGCGAGTGATGCGTTCCTGGGTTTGGGGGTGCTCTGTATATTGCTGCTTTAGTGCCTGCGATGGTGGTGCCTGCGGAGTTGGTGCCTGGTGGGGTGCGTCTGGTGTAGTTGCTTGCCTCTCGGGGGTGCTAGCATCTAACTGGTGTGGAGACGGAGGGTGTAGCTCTGCCCTATCTTCTTCCATCGGACATGCCTGTTGCGTCGATGGAGGTAATGTGTTGTTTGGATTGACTGCGATGACTAACTGCTGTTTCAATGTGCTATTTTCTGATTTTAGTTGTTCAATCTCTGCTTTAAGTCGTTTGTAAGCCAACGCTTCGGGGGAGGAGGCAGCTACATCTGCCCAGCTCACCTTGCTGCCGTTGCGCTGCTCCTTGTTATGGGGTCCTGTTGTCTTCTCGGCTGGACGACTGCCGTTGTTGTGCGACACATTATCGGTAGTCCCAGGTCCATTGCTTGAAGAGCGTGAGCCGGGTGGTGCTGAGTTGTTGCTGGACTGGTCCTGGTGGGTCAGTCGGTCCCCGCTGCTCGATGGACCTCTGCTGCCGGACCGGTTCCGAAGCCTGGATCTTGACCGGTGGTTGAATTCTCCTGTCTTGGGCTTGGTTTTTTGTGATGTTCGGTACTTGTACTTGCACTGATTCGACCCCATGGGATGTGGACCTTCGCAGACCGTGCACTTGGGTTGGCAGTCGTGGGATTCTGGAAGATCTTGCTGACCGCACTGCGGACATCGTGACTTCGAAGGGCAAGGGCAAACATCCGCCCGGTGTCCAAGTTTCCCGCACAGTGCGCAGGCTGGCGTTGTTTTCTTGTATAGGCGTACTGGAACCGCTTCACCATAGTAGAAGACGTGAAACGGAACCTTTCTTCCTTCAAACGTGATGGCCGCCACGTTGGAGGAACCTAATTTTCTCACGCTCACCACTGGTGCGTCCGGGGAGCGAAGCGCGTTCGTGATGTCTTCGTTGGAAACCCTCGGGTCCACTTGTATTACTCCTTTGCAAGTGTCGTCGGAGGGGCGGAGGTAGGAGTACACTGCCTGTGCCTTGTCCCCAAGCTGAATTTCGTGAATTGCCAGGATCTTTCTGATTATTTGGGCGTCTCGCACCCCGACGACGATGATGTTCTGTTCCCATATGGGCCAAACGCTGAGCTCGGCTGAGCCCTTGTCGACGCCAGCAGCAATGTGCAAGGCGTTTCCGACCGCGTTGCTTCCCCTGAATTTGCTGAGATCCAGCGTTCCTTTAGGTTTGATTATGATCACTGCATCTTGCTTGTCCAGACGCGGCTGCGGAGGAGGCTTCCAACGCTTGACTTGCGTGCGGGGCGTCTGCTGCAGCGGCGTATCCCCTGCCGCGGTGATGCGTCCATCTGGCGTTCGACCTTTTTGCCGTGCCGAGTGGTTGTCACGGGCTGATGCGCGTTCCCACTCTTCTATCTTGCGTTGGATAATCGCCTCCGTAACCTTGTCGAAAACTGGGGTTTTCGCCTGCGGCATGGTGACAATCTGCATCCCCTCCGGGTCGTATCCCATCAGGGTCGTCATGGTTTGCGGCAGAATTTGCCCGCGGAGCCGCGGCGGGCAGCTGAGTCGTGGCCTAACTGTTAGGCTTAGCAACTCGCGCGATCCGCTTGGTCTTCAAATTCTCGAAGGATTTGAGAAAACGGTCCCACCTGAACAAGGGTGGGTGGTCTCCTCGTTGTTCTGGAAGTGTACCAGATGGTGTCGCAGCGCTTCGGCAAATGCTTCGGGAAAGGATCATAAAATTCGGCGGAGCCGACGTGAGACACGTCCGCTCTTCCCGACTGCTGAGGCGCGTCTCCAGGTCCCGTCGACGGCGTTCCTCAAACACCGTATGCTTGTGCAGCCTATCACAGGAAGCCGTAGCAGCAAAGTAGCGATCGCAGTAGGCCTGCATCGTTGATTCAAGGGAGGTCCACGGCAGCACAGACCCGAAGTCTGACGGCTGCCACCTTCACGCTTGAATAAGGCTTAATGGTCTTGCGTCGATGATCCAAGGGAAGTCATTGGCAGCTCGAACCCAACGTCCGACCGCTGCCACTTCCACGCTTGGACGACCAGACTTGTGCTGCGGTGTCTTCCTCAACACCTCGGTTTCCTGACACGTAGCTCTACGCTCCTTGTGCCTGCCTCGCGCACACCACTCGCACGCGCACACGCGCAACGCGGGGCTGGCACGTACGGCGCTCCACTGTCCGACGCACCACTGCCGACACGCCGCGTTCCAAAAATACCTCACCAGTGTGGTGTGCACATCACAACGATAACGGTGTAGGCAAGCGCGTTATACAGCCCTCCTTCCGCATGCGTAGTATCTGTGGTAAATATGCGGCTGCAACGAAAGGTCAAACGGTGGCGATGAGGCGAGCGCGCAGTAGTAGCGGCGATGAGGAGGCGGCGCACATGCGCAGTAGCGCTCGGCTGCGCCGAAAGGTCGGGCGGCGGAGTCGCGTCGGCGGCCACTGCGACCACCTGCGCCTCTTCTGTGACGTCACTCGGTCTGCGTATGCGCAGCTGCGGCTAATACTGGTCACTGAGCATACGCCAGACCCGGTGTTGACTAGCCTAGTGAAGCTTTGTGCACGAAAAAAAGAAAATCTTTGTGCACAATGGGATTCGAACCACCATCCTTCCGTTCTGCAGCCGAGTGTGCTAATTGCTACGCTACTTCCTGCAACGCATATGTAGTTCTGCTTGTCTAGGACGCTGGAGAGTGTTTGCAGAAGGGCGTCGAATCAGAGGGATGCCTCTCAAACGCCCTCCAGAATCTCCAGCATTTAAGATTCACACACAGTGGTGTACTTAACTAACATCTTAACAGCGCATCAGTGACACAAGCAGCAACACCGCGCTTAAGGCGGTGTTCTCTATGGTGCCTCATTGACCCCACGCGCACCAAATCAGCAACACAGCACCACGTGACACGCCTCACACATGAACACATTGACGATCCCGACACCCTTCTAGACACACTTCGAAACATGTACACATCTCCAGGCGGCCCCATACCTCTACCGCACTACACAGGACAAGCAAATCCAACACTCGACACCGACATCACTGAGACGGAAGTCAGAGCGGCCCTCCTGACTCTCCGCGCCAACTCCGCACCTGGTGCAGACCAAATAACAAACCCCATGCTCCGTAATCTGGATGACCAATCGATCACCCACATTACGAAATACTTCAACCAGTGCTGGAGGGAGGGTAACCTCCCGCAGTCCTGACGCCACGCGAAGGTAATATTCATACCTAAACCCAACAAACCACTTACACTTCAAAACCTTCGCCCTATTTCGCTAACCTCATGCTTTGGGAAGCTCCTAGAGCATGTTGTGTTAGCGAGACTCACAAGTCACATGGCGGACAACAATCTTTACCCGCATAGCATGGTAGGGTTTCGCCCCCATCTATCCGCACAGGACGCTATGCTGCAACTCTCACACGACATTTTCGACTCGCTTCTTCCGGGTCACACCAAGGCAGTCTTAGCTTTGGATCTCTCCAAAGCTTTTGATCGCATTGAACATCAGGCGATCATGACTGCTCTATCCCCCTTGAATGTGGGTGTGCGCACGTATGCCTACATTCAAGCATTCCTCACTGACCGCACAGCTGAGATACACTTCGGCCCTCTGTCTTCCCCCTCCTACACTCTTCAGAGTATCGGCACCCCTCAAGGGTCCGTCCTTTCTCCCTTTCTCTTTAACATTACCCTCATCCCCCTCGCCCGAAAATTGGCCACTATTCCCCACCTGAAGCACACTCTTTATGCCGACGATATCACCCTGTGGACCACTCACGGCAGTGACGGAGACATAGAGAACACCTTACAGGAAGCAGCCACCCTCACCCAAAATTACGCACAGACCATCGGACTGTCTTGCTCCCCAGAGAAGTCCGAACTCTTCCTCATCCGGCCTAAGAACCACCGCTGCCCCCGCTCCCCCATTGCCATTGAACTGAATGGTGACCCGGTACCTGAGGTTGGAACCCTCCGTGTATTGGGCCTGCACATCCAGAACGATGGCAAAAACACCACCACCCTCAAGAAACTCAAACAGGTTGTAGGCGCGATATCGCATCTCATCCGCAGGGTTTCGGGACGTCATAGAGGCATGAAGGAGCGCGACCTATGTCGCCTCATTCATGCCTTTGTCCTCAGCCGTGTGCTGTACACTACCCCATACTTACACCTATCCAAACATGACATAAACGCTTTGGATGCTTTGATTCGCAAGGCATTCAAGGTAGCACTTCACCTTCCCCTCAACACACCCACAGACAGATTACTAGGCCTGGGCCTCCACAATACGATCGGGGAACTGGTGGAGGCCCACCGACAGGCCCAATACATCAGGCTCACACAAACCTCCACAGGTCGGTATATCCTGGACACCCTCGGAATCAAAATACCGGCCAACGACCCAACCCTCCTCGCCATCCCACGATCCCTTCACCGAGAGCTCCTCATCAGGCCGCTCCCGAGGAATATGCACCCGTCCCACAATGAGCAGCGCCGCAGAGCCCGTGCGAAGGCACTTCATCGAGCGTACGGCCCCCAGCCGGACGCCGTGTGGGTGGACGCTGCCTGCACGGGTGATGAAGCGACAGCAGCTGTAGTGGACTCCTCTTTATCCGCCCTCCTCACACTACCTCTCCCTCCAGACACGTCCCCAGAGGCTGCAGAGGAAGCCGCCATTGCCCTTGCTATAACCCGCACGGAAGCCCGGTACATTTTAAGCGATTCTAAAACTGCGATTCTAAATTTTGCTCGAGGCCGAGTCCATGTCCCTGCTTTTGGCATACTGGACCCGCCCGATGCCCCCCCGCCCCGCCAAGTGGAGCTCATATGGGTGCCCGCGCACTCCGGGAATCCCGGAAACGAGGCCGCCAACCTTTTAGCCCGAGGTTCTTTAAACCGGGCTCAGGTGGCCTCTGATCGGGGATTCACGAAGGAGCGCATGCACTCATTCAGTGAGCTGACCCAGGCGCACAGAGCCTTACGCCATCTCTACCCCCCGCCCCACCCCTCCCTAGATAACAAACACGCACCACTCTGGCGCAGACTACAGACACACACACTCCCTTCACCCCTTACCCTAGCCCATTATCATCCCTCCTTCCCCACTCCGGCATGCACTCTATGCCCAGAACCCTTCGCTTCTTCCCTCCACATCCTTTCCCTCTGCCCGGCGGACCCTCCCCCGCGGGACCTTGAGAACCTCAAGACCTGGGAGGACTGGGAGACCCTGCTGCGCTCGGAGGACCCGGCCGTGCAGACCATCGCCACCGGCCGTGCTGCCAGTGTTATGGACCTTCGGAACATAAACACTTGAGTGCAGTGGGGTCGTGCGGGGACCCTGGGGCGTGCCCCGAATTCCTCTGTAAATAAAGTTTTCTCTCTCTCTCTCTCTGTATGGTGCCTACCGCACCATAGAAAAACATACGTAAGCATATTAAGTATATTTCTCTATGACCGCACTTTAGGTCAAGAAAGTGCCCCCCTAATCTTTTTTAATCACCCGATAGGGGTAAAAGGTACCCGCCGTTTCCTGCCCAACAAGAACAATCATTGACAGTTGCAAATGAAGCTAGCGGTAATCTGTAAATGGTTTTCATGTCCTTATGGAGAACACTTTCTATTATACTAATTAGTCTGCAACAGAATGCTGCTATTGCACGAACATAACCTGATGCCTTTTTCTAAAGCAATAGGAAATCGTGCATTCTGCTGATTGCCCGAGATTCTTACACGAAGCATGCAATTAAAACAGTTGAGGGGGCGATATGTTTTTTCGAAACTAGAAATCACCCTGCAATCCAACATTGGCTGCTGCGGGTTCTTTCAATGTATTTTTAACGAAGGCAATGGCGCAGTAACTGTCTGACATCTCTGTGGACACCTTAACCACGCCGCTAAGGAAAAGAGGAATGTGGAGTGTAGCGAGGAGCCATAGTGGAGGGCACCGGAAAATTCTGAGAGCACTTATAAGTCTGCCTACGTGGAGGAAGTAGTAGTGGTTTTATTTAAAAAAATGGCTGAGGCTTAGCTAAGGTTAAGCCTAGTGAGATGCGAAGCATATTGGTGGCTAGGCTTGGTAATACATGGCTTTCCTTGGTTGAATACTTGGTCATTTTAATACAACCACTAGAAGCCTTCGTCGTGGGGGAAGACAACGGCATGGCTACAGCGGAACGCCGACTAACCCCGAGACGCGCGTTGGGTGAGCGCCTGGATTGCCACGGAAGCCGCGTCTGCCTGCCCGGTGGAGCGAGCGTTTCACCTACACCGAGTGTGAACGCGCGTTCGAAATGCGCGGGAATGCCGCTCGAGGACATTCCGGCGTCTGTGCGATGGCATCGTTCTCCCTCTCCCAGCGCGTGACGGCGATCTGTCGTGACGTCATGTGTCACGTGGTATGTCACGTGGTGTGACGTCACTGTACCGCGTGGTCTGCACGGCGTGCAACCACAGCGACGGCGCGAGGTGGACCCTCGTCTTCCTCTGTCGTGACGTCATGTGTCACGTGGTATGTCACGTGGTGTGAAGTCACTGTACCACGTGGTCTGCACGGCGTGCAACCACAGCGACGGCGCGAGGTGGACCCCGTCTTCCTCTGTCGTGACGTCATGTGTCACGTGGTATGTCACGTGGTGTGACGTCACTGTACCACGTGGTCTGCACGGCGTGCAACCACAGCGACGGCGCGAGGTGGACCCCCGTCTTCCTCTGTCGTGACGTCATGTGTCACGTGGTATGTCACGTGGTGTGACGACACTGTACCACGTAGTGTGCACGGCACGTAACCACGGCGAAGGGCTGTAGTGTACCTCTAGTAATATGCTTCGCATAATAATAATAAAGGAAGAGAACGTTTTTGCTAGCCCCTGCATCTGCCATCACTACCGGTAAATTGGTTTTTGAAGACTGGAAATGGCGCAGTACCTGTCTCACATATATCGGTGACACCTGAACCGCTCCGTAAGGGAAGGGAAGAAGGTGGGAGTGAAAGAAGAGAGAAAGTGGGGCCGTAGTGGAGGTCTCCTGAATAGTTAGGCAGTTGCTTAGCTCTGGTTAAGCCTGGATATACAAGCGAATAGCTTCAGTTACGCTTGGTTTGACTCCATCGGGGTGATGGCGGTGAAAAACTTTAATACTGAAATAGAGTTTGGGGGTGAGAAAACCCCGCTGCATGGTCTGTATCTTTAGTCCGGAGCGCCGCACGACGAGGCCCCGTCTCGCGCCCGCTTTACTAGAGCCCTTTGGGACTCCAGTGTGGAGCAGTTGAGGAGGGCAGTCTCCTATGCTTCTCCGGTGGGTGTGGGGGAAGGGAGAAGTTGAGGATTCTGAGTACATGCCCACACCATGTGAAAGGTGTCGCAGATCTCTGCACAGTGTGGGCAGCGCCAATTTATGTTCGGATCAAAATGTTTTGCTATGGCAGGACAGAGAAGAGTTCCTGTCTGCAGGCGCCGCAGAGTTCGCTCCTCCGCCTTACTCAGCCCCTTGGAAGGTTCCGGGTAGAGGAGTTGCGGTCGCAGTAATGAATTAGGATTTTGCGGAACCGCAGAAGGGGTTTATGAGCTTCTGAGCCAGGAGAGCTAGGATGAGGAGCTCGGTGTGTGAGCGCTCGGGCGGCCGCATCAGCGGCCTCATTGCCTCGTAGACCCTCGTGGCCAAGAGCCCAGATTACGTTTGTGCGAGTTGGATCGGACAAACGTAATATGGGCTCCTGGCAAGATTTTCTTAATATTTATTTTCCTTTTGTTCATTTTTATTTTTCATTTTATTTTTTCAGTTCATTTTTTATTTCTGTTTATTTTCTTTTTATCGTTTTTGTTTCTTTTGTTTTCCAAATGTTTTTTAATTTCTTTCCTCTCCTTATTTTTTATTGCTTTAATTTCATCTATGTGAGCCATGCATTCACTACATGCGCGTTTATTCATGCTCAAACCTTGAGCATTAGTGGCGGAGTGGTAGCGTCTCCGCTTCAAATTCCAAATGCCCTGGCTCGATTCCCAGCCTCGACGCAGTTTCTTTTCATGTAGAGCGCGGCCTCGGATCGGGGATTCACGAAGGAGCGCATGCACTCATTCAGCGAGCTGACGCAGACCTACAGAGCCTCACGCCAGCTCTACCCCCCGCCCCACCCCTCCCTCCCTCCTCCCACTCCCGCATGTGCCCTATGCCCAGAACCCTTCGCCTCTTCCCTCCACATCATTTCCCTCTGCCCGGCGGACCCTCCCCCGCGGGACCTAGAGAACCTCAAGACCTGGGAGGACTGGGAGACCCTGCTGCGCTCGGAGGACCCGGCCGTGCAGACCATCGCAACCGGCCGTGCTGCCAGTGTTATGGACCTCAGGAACATAAACACTTGAGTGCAGTGGGGTCGTGCGGGGACCCTGGGTTGTGCCCCGAATTCCTGTTGAAATAATGTTTTCTCTCTCTCTCTCCACAACACGCTCAGCGAGACTACGGAAGCACATTGCATAGCCCAGATAGACAGACTGTCTTCCACTACCACTGGACGCCCGCCACATTCTAGCCTCACTCCAGCTTCGACCGATCGGTCCACCTCCCATTCTCTTCCAGAAGGTTCTGAAATACGTCAGGGACCATCTCACTATTCGCCCCTTACCTAAAAAATTCAGGGGGCACTTTGGCTGTCTAAAGTGGGTAGAGGCGGAAGCGTTTTCCGCACCACCTTCGCTGTTTCTGTGGCACCGGTGGCGTCACATATAATTGAGTACTAATTACTAAGTGATGACAAATCACTAATTAATGGTTAATTACTGATTAATGCCTGAGTACTAATTAACTGCTAATTAATGAGGCTTAAGCTTCGCCTTTAGGAGTGGAACGCGACAGCGCGTTGTAGCGCTGCCAGGGAGTCCAAGGAACGCCACCCGTTCAGCGCGATGCCTTGCCCTTTGAACGCAACGCTTTTTGAGGAAAGGAAATGGTGCAGTAATTCTCTGTCATCTCGGTGGACGCCTGAACCGCACCGTAGAGGAAGGGAGGAAGTGGGAGTGAAAGAAGATAGATAAAGAGGAGCCGTAATGAAGAAAATGAAAATTGTATTTGAGGAAAGGAAATTACGCAGTAACTGTCTCACAAAATTCAGGGGGGCACTTTTTTGACCTAAAGTGTGGTCACTGATGCCCCTAAGAGTGGAACGCGACAGCGTCTTGCAACGCTGCCAAGGAGTCCATGGAACGCCATCACCCATTCGGTTCTACGCCTCGCTCGTCAGTAAATTGGTTTTTGAGGAAAGGAAATGTATCTGTCTCTCATTTGTCGGTGGACACCTAAACCTCGCGGGAAGGGAATGGAGGAGGATGAGAGTGAGTGAAGACACCGTATTCACTAGACGCGCCTTTGTTCATTCTAAACCGTCGAGCAGGCATGGCGGAGTGGGTAGTATGCTCGTCTCTCACGCCGAAGGCCGGGGTTCGATTCCTGAGCTCGACCAATTTCTTAATTGGTTTTATTTATTTATATGGCCTGACTAGTAAAGCTAATTAGGCTAATTGGGTAATTAAGCAATTAACTAAGCTCAGTCCCACTTACTTGGAGCATCACTATACGATCCCTTCAATTGGTTGCATGGTTACTAGCCAAAGTGCAGTTGGCCCCGTTTGAAATTCGCGCACTGTGACGTCACGACCGTTTCCACCAATTGAAAAGCGTGACATTTTTTGTCGACAACTGCTGCTTACAACGATGAGACATTAAAGGCTTCCGCCTTAAAACATGCATCCAGTTCACCACCAGGCTCGACGGGGCCGCCCGCGCCTTGCATAAAATCTCTGCCTCTCCCGTAAACGAGAGTAGAGTAAGCATGAAATGTTTACGGGCCTAATGTCATCTCGGTGGACACCCGAACCGCACCGTACAGGAAGGGAGGAACGCCACCACCCGTTCAGCGCGATGCCTTGCTATTTGAACGCAAGGTTTTTTGAGGAAAGGAAATGGCGCAGTAATTCTCTGCCATCTCGGTGGACACCCGAACCGCACCGTAAAGGAAGGGAGGAACGCCACCACCAGTTCGGCACGATGCCTTGCCCTTTGAACGCAGCGCTTCTCCCCCGGATCACGTGTGACAACGAAGTGTAACGTGGCATTTATGTGCTTTTTGCACGCCTTATTAGAAATCGGAAATTATAATTCCGTGCATTATCAAACCCACAGCTCCACTGATATCTTGATAAACATTGAGAAGGCACTGGCAGGAGTTATTTTTTGTCTCGTTTGGAGACCAACCGGTGCTTGCATGCCGGTCGCGTAGGAGGGCTTAGAGAGTCTCGTTAAATCTCGTTAAGTCTCGTACGGTGCCCGGATGTTCTCGTTTCAGAGCCGGGATGAGTGGAATTCAGTGCCCGGATGAGTGGATTTCAGTGCCCGGATGAGTGGATTTCAGTGCCCGGATGATGGCTCTAGGTCTCGGCGTGACGTCACCACACTGCCGACAACGGGGGCTAAAAGCATTTCATGCTTAAAACACATGAAAATGAGCAGGACATAGTATAAGTAGACGCCGCAGAGTACTTCCAACCCTCAGCTTACGCCCTTTGCATACTCTCCAATCAGCTAAAACACATGACATCAGGCTAGATCAGGGCAAACACCTCGACAGAATTCGAAGCAGCAGCCATCGCACTAGCTATATCGTCTTGCACTGCTACTCTGATCGTGAGCGATTCCAAACCCACTATTCAAAATTTTGCCCGCAGGCAGATACATTCTGCCACCTATTAAATTCTCCTCTCCAACCGCTAACCACCTAGCCCTATCCAAATAGTCCGAGTACCGGCCCATTCGGGGAATCCCGGTAACGAAGCGGCCCATTCCGCTGTTCGAGCGTATGTGAACCGAGCGGCGTCTACCGAAGACCAAGGGAGCGCGAGACCGGTTGATCACATATCACGACATAACGGTACACTACCGCGAAGAACGTCTACTTTACCCCCTCCCCCCTCCCTAAATATCGCTAACAAAGCAACAACAGACGACCTGGCGACAACTCCAGGCCCAGCGCTTTACTTGCGCTTTTCTTTCCTTTCCTTACACCCCCAAATTTTCCCTCCGTGATGCCTCGAGAGCCACATTCGACCACATTATGTTCATCTGCCGACAACTGCAACCACCCGCCCAACGGGCCCAAGCGGACTCGGAGGGGTGGGAGGTCGTGGTCTCCAGCTCCGAACCGGCCTCGCAACTAAGGCTGGTGTAGTGGGCGGAGAAGGTCGCCGTCAGGCACGGGCTGCAGGCCACCACCCACGATTTCTATTTTTATTTTTATTGATAAGAAATAGCCACTAAAAACAACTTCTTTTTCAAACCGCCGCGGTGGCTCAGTGGTTAACGGGCTTGTCTACTTACCCGAGTGTTAACCCGACCGCGGCGGCCGTGTTTCGATGGAGTGGAAACGTAAAAGGTGCCCTTTGATTCAACTTTTGTTTCTGCCATGAAGTACGTTTATCCCGCCCCCGGCGCGCAGGACTGGGAGTTGCGCGTCGGGTGCATGAAATGCATATAGAATCCAACTGATGCATCAAAGTAACGCTGAACAGCTTGAAGACCTCGGTCCAGCAAACAATACGGCTCATTAAACGCGTAGCGACTCGGCGACAGGGCATGAGAGAGCGCGATACATGTCGGCTCGTTCAGGCTTTCGTCGTAGTCGGCTCGTGTACGCTACCCTTTACCTGGATCTGAATAGAGCAGAGAGTGAAAAGCTGAACTGCCTGATAAGGCAGGCGTACAAGGCGGCTCTCGGCCTCCCCAGAAACACGTCCACTGCGAGATTTCTGTCTCTTGGGGTCCATAACACCCTCGAGGAGCTGATTGAGGCCCAACTTGCATCGCAACAGCAGCGGCTCAGGCAGACAGGTACGGGGCTCTACATTTTGAGAAGCTTAGGCACAGAGGGCAAGGACCCTTGAGGCCAGGTAATTTTACCTACAGAGATGCGCGAAGGAATTCGGGTCAAACCTATCCACAAGAACATGCAAGCGGACCGTCACAATAACGGGAGGATGGCCAGGGCGAAGACGTTAAGCAAAAAAATTGCTGAAGGCTTAGCTTGGTTAAGCCTGGCTGATTGCGAAAGAAAGCAGTAACACCTGGCTGCGCTTGGTTCTGCCGGTAGTTTCGTTTCTCGACTTCACGCGTAGCAGACTCGAACTCGCGAACTCTTAGCTCTTGTTCTTCACGTCGCTGAGCCACGATGTCACCGTCTCGAATCACCACAATGCTCTGCTCTTTCTTCTTGGCTGTATACTGCACTCTTAGCAACCCACCTGCCAGGGCGGTTATGTACCTGTTGGATCGGTAGCCCTCCGCTGCCGCTAGAGCCACGGCTGCCTCTTCGGCCTTGACTACCGTATGCCGCAACTACCTAAACGGTGTAATCAGCCACATCGCGCTCCCCATTCTCCGCTCAAGTGGCAAAACCGAAAACAACCAGGCCAAACACACGACAGTTTGGGTGGCGGGACATACCGACGTTACGGGAAATCAGGAGGCGGATAGGATAGCTCGAGGGTACGCAACAAACCGAGCATCCAGCAATCCCGACCCCGCTGAGGAACCCGAGCCGGTAGCCCAAAGCTATACAGAGATGCTAAATTACTACCGAGGGATCAGACGAAAATACCCGCTCCCACACAAACAACTAAATAGCTACAAACGGGAACATTCCTGTGCCTAAACATGCTAAGCAAAATCTACCCCACGCAGTACGAGAGCGAGTGCCCGTGGTGTGGAGACAAACCAGCCCTATACCATACCACATGGGCTTGGCAGAAAATAGACGACCTAGCCATAATAGACAACACGAGTGCGGAACAGTGGGAGAGGATGCTATCCGGCGACATCCTGAAAGTCCAACAAGGACTAGTAAGGCGTGCACGCAGGGCAGCTACCCTCAGCGGAGCCCTGGACTACGGGAACTGACCCTGAAGAGAAGAAGGCAGACTCCATCTGAAGCCGCAAAAACCACTGTAAAATGGAGCAGATAAACGTTGTCCACCACCACCACTGCCAGGGCGGGCGCGATACCTATCCTGTGCTCGAGAACGCACTCTACGCCACAGCGGCCAAGCCACGTCTTGCTATATACACCACAGGTTTTTCTCTCTAACCAGGTTCAACAGTAGTTAAAGACAAGAAATTTTGAAGCGAAAGCTCCACTATGCTTGGTAAAGCTAGTTTCACCGTGGCCGCAAGTTTGTCCTTCAAATGTCCTTCATAACCAATAGCCATGCCCCATTGACAAGAGAGAAAGCAAATGAAAGGAAAGGTGCACTACTGGCCCACTGGGAGAATTGGTTGGTTGGTTTATGGGATTTAACCTCCAAAAGCTATAGAGACGCCGTAGGGAAGGGCTCCGGAAATTTCGACCATCTGGGGTTCCTTAACGTGCACTGACATCGCACAGTACACGGGCGTAAAGAATTTCTCCTCCAAAGAAATTCAACCGCCGCGGCCGGGATCGAACCCGCGTCTTTCGGGTCAGCAGCCGAGCACCATAACCACTGAGCCACCGCGGCGGCCCCCCGGGACAGTTGACCGTGTGCCCGATAATAGCCTTTGCTCTCTAACCAGGCTGAATGCGCAAAAGTTGCCCGCATATTGAAGCGAAGAGCTTCACTACGAGGGTCGGAGCCGAGCTTCGCGTATGCCGTGAAACCGAATGGCGAGTTCTAAGCAAATCCCACACTCGACACCGACATCACGGAGACGGAAGTCAGAGCGGCCCTCCTGATTCTCCGCGCCAACTCCGCACCTGGTGCAGACCAAATCACAAACTCCATGCTCCGTAATCTGGACGACCGATCAATCACCCAGATTACGAAGTACTTCAACCAGTGCTGGAGGGAGGGTAGCCTCCCGCAGTCGTGGCGCCACGCGAAGGTAATATTCATACCCAAACACAACAAACCACTTACCATCCAAAACCTTCGCCCTATTTCGCTAACCTCATGCCTCGGGAAGCTCCTCGAGCATGTTGTGTTAGCGAGACTCACAAGTCACATGGCGGACAACAATCTTTACCCGCATAGCATGGTAGGATTTCGCCCCCATCTATCCGCACAGGACGCTATGCTGTAACTCTCACACGACATTTTTGACCCACTTCTTCCGGGTCACACCAAGGCAGTCTTAGCTTTGGATCTCTCCAAAGCTTTTGATCGCATTGAACATCAGGCGATCATGACTGCCCTATCCCCATTGAATGTGGGTGTGCGCACGTATGCCTACATTCAAGCATTCCTCACTGACCGAACAGCTGAGATAGACTTCGGCCCTTTGTCTTCCCCCTCCTACACGCTTCAGAGTATCGGCACCCCTCAAGGGTCCGTCCTTTCCCCCTTTCTCTTTAACATTACCCTCATCGCCCTCGCCCGAAAATTGGCAACTATTCCCCACCTGAAGCACACTCTTTATGCCGACGATATCACCCTGTGGACCACCCACGGCAGTGATGGCGGCATAGAGAACACCTTACAGGAAGCAGCCACACTCATCCAAAATTATGCACGGACCATCGGACTGTCTTGCTCCCCAGAGAAGTCCGAACTGCTCGTCATCCGTCCTAAGAACCACCACTGTCCCCGCTCCCCCATTGTCATTGAACTGAATGGTGACCCGGTACCTGAGGTTGGCACCCTCCGTGTATTGGGCCTGCACATCCAGAACGATGGCAAAAACACCACCATCCTGAAGAAACTCAAGCAGGTGGTAGGCGCGATATCGCACCTCATCCGAAGGGTTTCGGGACATCACAGAGGCATGAAGGAGCGCGACCTATGTCGCCTCATTCATGCATTTGTCCTCAACCGTGTGCTGCACACTACCCCATACTTACAACTATCCAAACATGACATAAACGCTTTGGATGCTTTGATTCGCAAGGCATTCAAGGTAGCACTTCATCTTCCCCTCAACACACCCACAGACAGATTACTAGGCCTGGGCCTCCACAACACGATCGGGGAACTGGTGGAGGCCCACCGACAGGCCCAATACATCAGGCTCACACAAACCTCCACAGGTCGGTATATCCTGGACTCCCTCGGAATCAGAATACCGGCCAACGACCCAACCCTCCTCGCCATCCCACGACCCCTTCACCAGCAGCTCCTCATCAGGCCGCTCCCGAGGAATATGCACCCGTCCCACCATGAGCAGCGCCTCAGAGCCCGTGCGAAGGCACTCCATCGAGCGTACGGCCCCGAGCCGGACGCCGTATGGGTGGACGCTGCCTGCACGGGTGATGAAGCGACAGCAGCTGTGGTGGACTCCTCTTTATCCGCCCTTCTCACACTACCTCTCCCTCCAGACACCTCCCCAGAAGCTGCAGAGGAAGCCGCCATTGCACTTGCTATCACCCGCACGGAAGCCCGGTACATTTTAAGTGATTTTAAAACTGCGATTCTAAATTTTGCTCGAGGCCGAGTCCATGTCCCTGCTTTTGGCATACTAGACTCGCCCGATGCACCCCCGCCCCGCCAAGTGGAGCTGATATGGGTGCCCGCGCACTCCGGGAATCCCGGAAACGAGGCCGCCAACCTTTTAGCCCGAGGTTCTTTAAACCGGGCTCAGGTGGCCTCTGATCGGGGATTCACGAAGGAGCGCATGCACTCATTCAGCGAACTGACGCAGGCCTACAGAGCCTCACGCCAGCTCTACCCCCCGCCCCACCCCTCCCTAGATAACAGACACGCAACACTCTGGCGCAGATTACAGACACACTCTCTTCCCTCATCCCTTACCCTAGCCCACTATCATCCCTCCTTCCCTACTCCAGCATGCGCCCTATGCCCAGAACCCTTCGCTTCTTCCCTCCACATCCTTTCCCTCTGCCCGGCGGACCCTCCCCCGCGGGACCTAGAGAACCTCAAGACCTGGGAGGACTGGGAGACCCTGCTGCGCTCGGAGGACCCGGCCGTGCAGACCATCGCCACCGGCCGGGCTGCCAGTGTTATGGAC
Source organism: Amblyomma mixtum (assembly GCF_055824585.1). Classification (NCBI taxonomy): domain Eukaryota; kingdom Metazoa; phylum Arthropoda; class Arachnida; order Ixodida; family Ixodidae; genus Amblyomma; species Amblyomma mixtum. The sequence continues at coordinate 41,540,510 of NC_143012.1, read as the reverse complement.
CTCAGGAACATAAACACTTGAGTGGAGTGGGGTCGTGCGGGGACCCTGGGGCGTGCCGCGAATTCCTGTTGTAATAAAGTTTTCTCTCTCTCTGCTGGGAATCGACCAGAGCCTTTGGAATTTGAAGCGGAGACGCTACCACTCCGCCACGAATGCTCAAGGTTTGAGCTTGAATAAAGGCGCATCTAGTGAATGCATGGGTTTCGTAAATAAAATAAGAGGTATGAAAAACAAAAAGAACATAAATTAAACTATGAAAAAAACAATATAAACAGAAATGAAGAATTAAATGGAAAAAAGTAATATAAAGAAAAACAATACAACTAAGAAAAGAAAGGCGAATACAAAAAGGAAGAATAAAATATGAACATTTTTAACAATAGCAATGAGAAAAACAAAACAAAAAGTAAGAAAAAGAAAAGCAACAAAATTAAGAAAAGAAAAAATACAATGAAAGAAATAAACTGAGAAAACAAAAAGGAATAGTGCGCCAGGAAACGATTTCGCCTTGCAGCACTTTAGAGAGCCCAAGTGCCACCTGAATTTTAATCGCGCCGATTTCCGTCTCCTCCGCCTCCGCACAGGCAGTGTGTAGACGGCCGAACGGCTCCACCGTTATCGTGGTGCTGCCAGTGCATTGCGCGCCAACTGGGACACCCATGACGTCAAACCAAGCGTAACTGAAGCTTTTCGTTTGTATATCCAGGCTGAACCAGTGGTAAGCCACTGCCTACTTTTCTTCTAGCATTTGCATTTAATGCGAAGTGTCACAGGAAACAAGGCTAGCAATGACGTAAAGAAAGTTCTAAATTACTTTACTGTCCTTATAACTAACACTTTCTACGACACTAATTACTTGCAAGAGAGTGCTGCTGTTGCATGGAGGTGACAGCAATGCTTTTTTTTTCGAAAGCAATATGACATCGCTCACTCTGCTCATTCCATCAGATTCTTACACAAAGCTTGCAATGAAACAGTTTAAAGCAATAATGCTCCTCTTCAAAGAGGGAAATTACATGTCGATTTTACTTTGGCTGCTGTGGATGCTTTTAGTGGATTTAGAAGAAAGGCAATAGCCCAGTAACTTGCTTCTCGGTGGACACCTCAGCCGCACCGCTAAGCAACAGAGGAAGGTGGAGTGAAAGTATACATAGAGAAAAAGGGGCTGTAGTGGAGGGCACCGAAATAATTTCAACCGCATGCAAAAGCATGCGTTTTGAGGAAAGAGGGAGAGAGAGAGAAAAACTTTGTTTGAAAAGGAATTCGGGGCACGCCCCAGGGTCCCCGCACGACCCCACTGCACTCAAGTGTTTATGTTCCTAAGGTCCATAACACTGGCGGCACGGCCGGTGGCGATGATCAAGGAAGACCATCGCCACATTAGACGCATTAGACTGAAGGTGGATGTGTAATCGGTTCGAATCCCTGTGCAAGGTAGCTTCCAGCTTTACATTCCGACATCTTGGGGGACATCTCAACCGCAATTTAAAGAAAAAATTCAAGGGGGCGCTTGGTTCGCCTAAAGGGAAGTGAAGCGAAAGTCTTAAGCGTGGTGTTGTAGTAGTAGTAGTAGTAGAAAACTTTTATTGAGATCTTTTAAGAGATTCGCGGATTCGAAGCCTCCGTCGTCTTTCGTGGCGCCGGCGACTTGAGGCTTCTCTTCAGCAAGGTTGGGCCCCTAGTCCATTGCTCCACTGAGTCGCGCTGCATCAGTAGCGTGCCGCACTAAGGCCCTTTGGGCCGCGAGCTCGCTGCTGGTGAGCCGGCTCTCCCATTGCTCCGCACTCGGGAATTCGTGTTGGTGGAATGCTTTATTTCGTTCGCACTCCCATGTGATGTGGTATAGTGTGGGTGTGTCGCCGCACCAGGGGCAGTTTGCTCTGTATTGTGTTGGTGACATCTTGTTATAGATGTACAAGTTGGGGAAGGAGTTTGTTTGTAGCCTACGCCAGCCGACTGCTTCCTCCCTCGTGAGGGCTTTGTGTGGTGGTGGGTACTTGAATCTAGTCCCCCTGTATAGTTGTAATGTCTCTGTGTATCCCCCCTCGCATGCTAGTAGCTGAAGCTCCAGAACATCTGACATGCCTGCTCGGTATGTAAGCCCTCGAGCTAGGCTGTCTGCTCTTTCGTCCCCGCTACGCCTGCGTGGCCTGGGACCCAGATTATGTGTTGTATGGGTGTCTTCTCAGCAGAGGCTGCTGCCCCACTGATTATGCTGAGGGCCATGCCGCTAATTCTGCCCTTCGTATAGTTTTTACACGTGTCTTTCGAGTCTGTTAAGATGTTTAGGGATCGGCCTTTCCTATAGCCTTCTGCTACCGCCAGCGCGACGGCAATTTCCTCGGCCTCCGTTATGCCCACGACCTCCACTGAATCGCATGTGGCCATGTCTCCTGTGCTATTAACTACCACCGTAGCGGCTAAGCGCTTCCCTGCATGTACGTACATGGAGGCGTCCGTATAGACTGTGTTCTCTGATCGGCCTAGCCTCCTTTCTATCTGCTCGGCCCTTGCTTTTCGTCTGTCCTCGTGTAGGTTAGGATCCATGTTTTTAGGCAGGGGTCCTACATTAAAGGTCTTTCTAAGGTCGTCCGGTACGTCCGCGTATCTGTCTACCAGTCCGCACGTGTTCCGACCCAACCTTCTCAGGAGCGCCCTTCCCGTAGAGGAGCCTCTGAGTCTGATGAGTTGTGCCCCCAATTGAGCCTCGGCAAGCTCATCGAAGGTATTGCTGATTCCGAGTTGGAGTAGCTTCTCGTTTGATGCGTTTCTGGGCAGGTGTAGAGCAATCTTGTATGCCTTCCTGGGAATACAGTCGGCTTGCTCTCGCTCCGCCTTTGTTGTTGCGTGGTAGGGAAAGGAGTACATAACTCTGCTAACGATTAGGCTGTTGACGAGTTTGAGGGTATCTTCTTCTTTCATCCCGTACCTTCTCTGAGAGACTCTACTGATCATTCTGCCAACCTGCTCCGCGGCTCTTCTCAGCAGGCTGATGGTATGGCTGCATTTTCGGCTGCTCTGCAGCCACATGCCTAGGATTCGTACCATGTTCTGTTCTTGGATCAGTTGCCCCTCTAGAACTACTTCCAGCGAGGCTTTGGTAGGATTTCTTCCGATCCTGATGATTTCCGACTTCTCCGTCGAACATCTCAGGCCTCTCTCCCTGACGTAGGTCTCTACGCAGGTCGCAGCTTCTTGTAGTCTGTCTTGCTTCTCCCCTAACGATCCTTCGGTGACCCACATCGTGATGTCGTCGGCATACATCGCGTGTTGGATGCCCGGGATTTCCTTGAGTCGTCTTGCTAGCCCGATCATCGCCATATTGAACAGGACGGGCGATATCACGGAGCCTTGGGGTGTTCCTTTGCAAAGCGTGGTGAAGACGTCGCTTCTCAGCTCGCCTAGTCCCACGGTCGCTGTTCTGTCGCTCAGGAAGGCCCTGATGTAGTCGTGGGTTCTTCCCCCGCAGTTGGTGTTGTTGATGCCTTCCATGATGGCGGCGTGGCTCACGTTGTCGAAGGCTCCCTTTATGTCGAGGGCCATGACAACGTTTTCGCCACTTCTCGGCATTTTCTCGAGTACTTCCTCCTTGAGTTGGAGTAGTACGTCCTGCGTAGACAGGTGGGCTCTGAACCCGTACATGCTGTCTGGGTACAGTTGGTTCTTCTCTAGGTGCGACTGGATCCTTTTTGTGATTACTTTCTCGTACATCTTGCCCAGGCACGACGTGAGGGAGATCGGCCTGAGGTTCTCGACCTGGAGTTTCTTGCCTGGCTTCGGGATCATTACCACTACCGCGTGTTTCCACTCGGCCGGCACTGTTCCTTCTTGCCAGAGCTTGTTGAAGTAGGCTGTGAGCTGATCTATCGCTCCATCGCTGAGGTTTCTTATGAGCGAGTTCTTGATTCTGTCCGCCCCCGCTGCTGTGTTTTTTGTTGCCGACCTGATCGCCTCGACGACTTCCTCTCTCGTTATGGGCCGATCCATGGTTGGATTCTCTTCGCCCTGGTACTCTTCTTGGTAGCTTTCGACCTGGTCTCTGCCGTAGCATTTGACCCGGACTTCCTCGAGTAGCTGTTCGTCCGTGCCCGTGTACTGGTGCACCAGCCTCTGAATCGATTTGCCGCTTTCTGATTTGTTCTTGCTCGGGTCCATGAGGCACACCCAAATGCCTGCTGTGTGGCGGCGACCACGTGGCGGGCACGAGAGACTGCAAACAGCGACTCAAGTCGGCGAGCGAGCTGCGGTGGGGCCCCCTGCAGCAGCAACGCCGTAGCCGGGGCCGCAGCCGGGGAAGAAAACCAAGATGGTTTCGTGACGAGAGTCAGGAGTCGGGCCGGAGCAGCCGCGGGGGCAGCCGGAACCGGAGCCAGAGCCGGGGATCCGAAAGGGACGAGTCCTTCCCACCCTTGGGCGGCAACGGCAAGCAACAGCAGAAGTAGACGCAAGGGCAGCAACAGCAAAAGAAGAAGAGCGGCGGCGTTAAGGTGAGCTGGGGAGACGGCCCTCCCAAATCACTCGTTGCTCCGCACTCGAACACAAACAACACACAAACCGCACGCGAGAAACAGCTAGCGGAGGAAAATAAGAGACTTAAACGTGAACTTGAGCAGCTTAGGAAGCAGCTAAGCGAGGTTATCAGAGAACTACGTGAATCGAGGACAGGCTATGCACCGACTAGGACTCAGACCCCACCGCCTAGGGCGATTGAGACGGGGCAACAACACCACGAGGGAGGGACCTCCAACGATGAGCTTAAAACCTTCGTGATGAACATGATGAGGCAGATGCAAGAGCAGATGCAGCAGTTAAAAAGCGAAATGCAGCAGGGACGACAAAAGTTTGCCCTGTTAGAACCGAATGTCAGGACACACATCAAGAGCCAAAACACACAGAGAATAACCAATGATGCTAGAGACAGACTACTTAACGAACGCAGGTTCGGCACAGAAACCCCCAACGCAAACAATGGTAACCCATCATGGCAGAACGCCTCCAACAATTAGAGATGTGGCAGTGGAACTGCAGGGGGTACAGGCAAAAACAAGGCCTCCTGCAGCAATTCATCTATGCCAGAGGAACCCCACCAGACGTAATTATGCTACAGGAAACAAACTGCACCCCTGCGCTTAGGGGCTACACGTGTCAGGAAAATGGCCGTACGGCAACTCTCATTAGCAAACAAGTAGTAACCATAGCACATAACGAAATAGAGGACACCCGGATCGAACACGTGATCACGGAGATAATCCCGAAAAAGAAAGCACGATCTAAAAGCACTTATATTATAAACCTATACAGCCCGCCAAGACAGAAAGATGGGGACTTTATTAGGCTCTTTACGGAGGCGAAAAAGTTAGCGGGGAACAACACCCTAGTAATAGCAGGTGATTTCAACGCCAAGAGCCCGAGGTGGGGCTACAATAAAGACGAAAAGAAGGGACGTGGCATTTGCGCTGCAGCAGAACAGGCAGAGTGCGAATTGCTAACCGACGAACACCACCCAACTAGACAGGGGAACAGCGTCAGTCCAGACACGTGCCCTGACTTAACCTTCGTAAGGGGCGCCAGACAAGCAGAATGGGAGAACCTGCTCGAGAACCTTGGAAGCGGCCACCACATAATAAGGATCAGCACAACCGCAAACAATATCAAGCGGAAAATAGGCAAGGTCCGCCTAACGGACTGGGACGCCTTCAGGGCACACTGCAAGCAGATCAAGGGCGACATTGTATCTGCGGAGGAGTGGAGCCAGACACTCAGACAGATCCAAGAACTCTATACTAAAGAGGTGGATAGAACCGAACAAACTCCGGAGGTGGACAAGCGGCTCCTCATGCTATGGGAGGCGAGACGCGGGCTCACCAAGCATTGGAAAAGACAGAAGTTCAATAGGAAGCTAAATATTAAAATAGCCGAAATAACTAAACAAGCGGAGGAGTATGCAACGCAGCTGGCTAGGCAAGGATGGCAGCAATTCAGCAACGCGCTGAACGGCACCCTCAGCACGGCCAGGACGTGGCAGATCCTCAAGCGCGGTGTTGCTGCTTGTGCCACTGATGTGTGGTTAAGATATTAAAGTTCCACTTCTAAGAGTGGAACGCGACAGCGAACGAAGACACCGTATTCACTGGACGCGCCTTTGTTGATTCCAAGGCATAGAGCTGGCATGGCGGAGTAGTTAGCGTGTTCGTCTCGCACTCTGGAGTCCCTGGTTCGATTCTCCAACTCGACCAATTTCCCACACGGTTTTGTTTATTATATTATGCGAAGCATATTAACGTAGGTTTCGGGCCTTCGCGCGACGCCCGGCGGTGGCCACCATTGACCTTCAAGTGACCTTCAAGTAGGTCACGTGACATGACGTCACGTGGTGACGTCACACCGGCTGCAGATGGGGCCTCATATCGCGCCGTCGGTCGCCTCCCGGCTCCCGGCGGTGGCCACCATTGACCTTGAAGTGAGATCACATGATGTGACGTCACGTGATGACGTCACAGCGGCTGCAGATGGGGCCTCATATCGCGCTGTCGGACGTCGCCCGGCGGAGGCCTCCACGCTTCGTCGCGCGCGACGCACGGCGGCGCCACCATCGCTGCATCACGTGATATGTGACGTCACGCCAGGGATGAGGCGGCGCGCGCCCGCCGTCGCGTCAGTCTCTGTGCCCGCAACCGCGCCAGCGTCTTTGCGCCGGGCGTGTATGCGGTCAAGATGCCTCCAAACGCTAAGGACATGCTTCGCATCCACTGGGCAGTTGGACTCGGGTTCAGGTCTTCCTCTTTTGTGGTGGTGGAGATGGGGGTCCGTTTGGGCGTGACACGTTGCAGGAGGGAGATGAGACGTAGACGAACTTCTTTGCGGAAATGTACAAGCTGGGTTTATTTACAACTATTTACACTTATACACATCGACCAGGGTGGTCGCTAGCATTCAGGACGATCGGGAGCGCCAGGCCAGAGCTCGCCCCTACGAAACCCTGTCCTGCCTGGCCGACTGAACTCGCGCTACACGTAGCGGCTCCTCGTCCTTCGGAACGTGGCCAGCGCAAAGCTAGACCCTGTCCGTCTCGCGATTCCGACTCTCCACCAAGAGTCCCTGCCCAAGTCTCCCTCTTTGGCGCCAAAACGCCTCCTTAAATAAGTTTCCCCAGCATTCTGGGCATCAACTTAGTGACCAATGAGAGATGGGCTTCTTACAACCAATCCGAGACACGCCGGTACCCACGAGCTTGTTTGCTCGCGAGGGCCGCATGCCTTTGAAGAAGCCGATAGCGCTTTTGCGCTTTTCCACACACAGTGAAACACTTTGACAATACCACAAAAGCACGCAAGCACCACTTCCATCAGCTGTGGCTCCAAACACTGCAGGGTGCATCTGAGCCCTCTGGCCAGAGGCAGAGTAATCACAACTCGTTACCCGAATGACCACTTCCATCCGGCCTCACGACCATTCGTAATTACACTCAGCTGCCTCCCACGCAAGCTTCCCCCTCAAGTGTCCCTGAAGTTTTCTTTCGCACTGTTCGACGCCGCGGTCGAAGGGTCATTGAACTTAACCCCGACAATAGCCGGGGTGCGCGACTCGTACGCACTGTCCGCGGAACGGATCCCCTTCCGGCACCCCTCGCTGCCATTGCTGCTTTTACCTTTTGGGGCGGCAGCCCTTTGACCCCAGCGTTTCCTCTGTCTGCTTAAGAGCTATGCCGCTTAAAACATCTTAAGATAAGGATCAAGTCGGCGGCGCCCGGGGGGATACGGAGATGGCCCGCTGCCCGGCGGCCCGCAAACTCAACTCCTCCCAACCAAGATTGTTGTGGGTACACTTGCTGTACGCACAACAAATTCCATGCACAGCCATCAGCTGACGCCTCGAGGGTAAACAGTGAATAAAAGTGCCAAACCCACAGCAAAATAACACACACAGAAAAACAAATCAGGCGTACTCATGGGAGATTAAAGTTCAGCCACGGTGTCCAAAAACAAAAGTACACACGCACGCACGCACGCACACGTACGTCGGCTGTCCAGTCAGTCCACAAACACGCGCACACGTGCGCGCACACAGCGGATATTTCAACCCGCACACACAAGGCTGGAAACCAATCTGCACATTCCAGAATCCACCATGTCAGATCGGTGCCCAAACTGGCAGAAATTACTTCTAGCCGCCTACATCTCGGAACAGAACGTCAAGTTTCTGTTGAGCTTTGTCCACAAAATTGGACCAGAATTCAGAATGATCCGGCACAGCGCCGGTTGCAAAGGCTACCGCCGCTATTCGGTCTACCTTTTCACTTTCCTCAAGATTGACAGAGGTCACCTGTTCCATGCGCTCTACGAAAACTGCTGCCATCGCGTTTGCGGTCGCCCCTTTGACCTTCCCATTAGGTTTACGCCTGTCATCGGCTATCTCACGCGCAGCTCTGCATAGCGCTAGCTCTTTGCAAGGCTGCCCGCGGATGTTCTCTTCAATGCCCTCGTTCATTCTCTTCTCAATATTTCCTTCACCACCTTGTTTCCGCACTGCTGATAATGAAGCATGTTGCTCCATATCGAAACATGAAGAGATGGGTGCATTATTCAAATCCTGCAGTTCTCTATCTGCCTCGACCACCGTTACGGCGATCGAATGCGCATTTCTTACCCCTTCGGCATCAAATGCAGGCTCATCTTTCCTGGTTAGCCTAAGATAACCTGCAATAGCATTGGCAGCTTCCGGATCTGTCTCACGTTCCACCGGAGCCTCAGGTTTGTCTTGAACAGACTCACGCGCAGTTTTGAAATCCTCTTCAAAATATTGGCTCTCATTTGCTACATATAGCTGCTCCCTGTCTGGCTGCTCTCGCAGCGAGTGTGTCTTAGGTGTTGCCAACTTCCTTACACCTTCAGCTGTAGTATCTTCTGTCACTGCGCAGAGTGTCAGCTCCGGCTGGCTAACCGATTCATCTTTGGCAGCTAGCTTACACTTGCTTGCGAAGAGTGTTCTCGCTATTGGCGCCTGCTCTGCCGCTTCGTCGAGCGTTACTGCTGCCTCAGAGTTAACACCAACCTGCCCTGGCACAATGCTGAACTCTTGTTCACGAGCAATACCCTCATGTGCCTCTTGGGTCTGCTTTGACAGGCAGTGCATCACAGGCGTGACTAACGCCTCTATACCTTTAGCCATCTCTTCTGGCACGGCACACACGGTTGGGCCCTGCTGCCTAACCGCTATTTCGGTCCCTGAGGCGACACAGGTTTCAGAACGCTCACCTTTGGTACGCAAATCGCCGCATGCCTGGTCCTCTGCCTTATCTGATTGGATCTGTGCAAGCTTTGTTTTTTCTTGCTCAATTAGAAGCTTCAACTTCTCAATCTCCAAACGTCGCATCATGACCTCCCGATCATACCGCACGGCAGCCATCTCGATTTTCCGTGCTATCATTTATAGCACGAAACCCCTACACCGACATGGTGAATTCGGAGGAAGCAGAAAGGTCTCCTACCTCGAAGGTTGCTTTCCTCTGCCACGGTAATCTCGTCGCCCTGAGTGACGACAGCGGGCTCCTTGATGCGGATGAGTTGAGTTAAGCCCCGGCTCTCACAGCAGCTCGCTGACTTGAACCTCCAGCCTCGTTCGCTTGAAGGTGCAGATCCTGGAGCCTCTTCGTAGATGTTGGTCCAGCTTAAAATCTTCTGTACAGTGCAGTTGAAGTCGCTCACCCTCCGCAGAAAGCCGCTGCCCAATCCTGTCGACTGCGCCAGTTGAACTCGGGTTCAGGTCTTCCTCTTTTGTGGTGGTGGAGATGGGGGTCCGTTTGGGCGTGACACGTTGCAGGAGGGAGATGAGACGTAGACGAACTTCTTTGCGGAAATGTACAAGCTGGGTTTATTTACAACTATTTACACATATACACATCGACCAGGGTGGTCGCTAGCATTCAGGACGATCGGGAGCGCCAGGCCAGAGCTCGCCCCTACGAAACCCTGTCCTGCCTGGCCGACTGAACTCGCGCTACACGTAGCGGCTCCTCGTCCTTCGGAACGTGGCCAGCGCAAAGCTAGACCCTGTCCGTCTCGCGATTCCGACTCTCCACCAAGAGTCCCTGCCCAAGTCTCCCTCTTTGGCGCCAAAACGCCTCCTTAAATAAGTTTCCCCAGCATTCTGGGCATCAACTTAGTGACCAATGAGAGATGGGCTTCTTACAACCAATCCGAGACACGCCGGTACCCACGAGCTTGTTTGCTCGCGAGGGCCGCATGCCTTTGAAGAAGCCGATAGCGCTTTTGCGCTTTTCCACACACAGTGAAACACTTTGACAATACCACAAAAGCACGCAAGCACCACTTCCATCAGCTGTGGCTCCAAACACTGCAGGGTGCATCTGAGCCCTCTGGCCAGAGGCAGAGTAATCACAACTCGTTACCCGAATGACCACTTCCATCCGGCCTCACGACCATTCGTAATTACACTCAGCTGCCTCCCACGCAAGCTTCCCCCTCAAGTGTCCCTGAAGTTTTCTTTCGCACTGTTCGACGCCGCGGTCGAAGGGTCATTGAACTTAACCCCGACAATAGCCGGGGTGCGCGACTCGTACGCACTGTCCGCGGAACGGATCCCCTTCCGGCACCCCTCGCTGCCATTGCTGCTTTTACCTTTTGGGGCGGCAGCCCTTTGACCCCAGCGTTTCCTCTGTCTGCTTAAGAGCTATGCCGCTTAAAACATCTTAAGATAAGGATCAAGTCGGCGGCGCCCGGGGGGATACGGAGATGGCCCGCTGCCCGGCGGCCCGCAAACTCAACTTGGGCTTACCCTTGATAAGCCTCCAATATTTTTTTTATTTTACTTGGAGCATCACTATACCATCCCTTTAATTCGTAAGATGGATGGATGGAAAAAACTTTATTGTTAATAAATTGGTGTTCTTGACCATTAAGGGTCACTGGGTGCCGTGGTCGATCCTTGGTCCAGGATGCCGCACTTGACTGCCGCCATCTTGGCTCGGCGCACAAGGAATCGTTGCGCTTCCTCGTCCTCGCTGTCCAGCAAGTGCTCCCACTGCATCACACTCGGGTTGTTTATTCTTGGCTCTAAGTCTGCTTTAGGGCAGGTCCATGTGACATGTTCTAGTGTAGGTTTACCCTGACACCACGGACATTCGTCTGCATACTGTGTAGAGAAAATCTTGTGTAGTTTGTGCAGGTGTGGGTAGGTACCGGTTTGTAATCTGCGCCAGTCTACCGCCTCCCCTTTGGTGAGCCTTTTGTGTGGGGCTGGGTAGCGTTTCCGCTGACCCGTGTAATGATCGAGTATATCTGAGTACGTGGGGGTAACTGGGTCTAAGTCCTCGCTTCGGCGAGCGCGGCTTCGGCCGCTTATCTGTTTTTGCAGTAACGTCCGCTCCGGCGGACGCTGTTGTTGCTGCGACGCGTGTCTTTTCTTTCCTTTTTCTCTTTCCTCTGATCTTTTAACTCCTCTATCTGCACGTGGCAGCAGTGGTAGCTCGGCTGGGGCTAGTAGGCAGGCCCGTGCAATTACCTTTTCATCCTTCTCTCAGTCAGAAGAGAGAGAGAGAGAAAACTTTATTTACAGAGGAATTCGGGGCACGCCCCAGGGTCCCCGCACGACCCCACTGCACTCAAGTGTTTATGTTCCGAAGGTCCATAACACTGGCAGCACGGCCGGTGGCCATGGTCTGCACGGCCGGGTCCTCCGAGCGCAGCAGGGTCTCCCAGTCCTCCCAGGTCTTGAGGTTCTCTAGGTCCCGCGGGGGAGGGTCCGCCGGGCAGAGGGAAATGATGTGGAGGGAAGAGGCGACGGGTTCTGGGCATAGAGTGCATGCCGGAGTGGGGAAGGAGGGATGATAATGGGCTAGGGTAAGGGGTGAAGGGAGTGTGTGTGTCTGTAGTCTGCGCCAGAGTGTTGCGTGTTTGTTATCTAGGGAGGGGTGGGGCGGGGGGTAGAGCTGGCGTAAGGCTCTGTGCGCGTGGGTCAGCTCATTGAATGAGTGCATGCGCTCCTTCGTGAATCCCCGATCAGAGGCCACCTGAGCCCGGTTTAAAGAACCTCGGGCTAAAAGGTTGGCGGCCTCGTTTCCGGGATTCCCGGAGTGCGCGGGCACCCATATCAGCTCCACTTGGCGGGGCGGGGGGGCATCGGGCGAGTCCAGTATGACAAAAGCAGGGACATGGACTCGGCCTCGAGCAAAATTTAGAATCGCAGTTTTATAATCGCTTAAAATGTACCGGGCTTCCGTGCGGGTTATAGCAAGGGCAATGACGGCTTCCTCTGCAGCCTCTGGGGACGTGTCTGGAGGGAGAGGTAGTGTGAGGAGGGCGGATAAAGAGGAGTCCACCACAGCTGCTGTCGCTTCATCACCCGTGCAGGCAGCGTCCACCCACACGGCGTCCGTCTGGGGGCCGTACGCTCGATGAAGTGCATTCGCACGGGGTCTGCGGCGCTGCTCATTGTGGGACGGGTGCATATTCCTCGGGAGCGGCCTGATGAGGAGCTCTCGGTGAAGGGATCGTGGGATGGCGAGGAGGGTTGGGTCGTTGGCCGGTATTTTGATTCCGAGGGTGTCCAGGATATACCGACCTGAGGAGGTTTGTGTGAGCCTGATGTATTGGGACTGTCGGTGGGCCTCCACCAGTTCCCCGATCGTATTGTGGAGGCCCAGGCCTAGTAATCTGTCTGTGGGTGTGTTGAGGGGAAGGTGAAGTGCTACCTTGAATGCCTTGCGAATCAAAGCATCCAAAGCGTTTATGTCATGTTTGGATAGGTGTAAGTATGGGGTAGTGTACAGCACACGGCTGAGGACAAAGGCATGAATGAGGCGACATAGGTCGCGCTCCTTCATGCCTCTATGACGTCCCGAAACCCTGCGGATGAGGTGCGATATCGCGCCTACAACCTTCTTGGGTTTCTTGAGGGTGGTGGTGTTTTTGCCATCGTACTGGATGTGCAGGCCCAATACACGGAGGGTTCCAACCTCAGGTACCGGGTCACCATTCAGTTCAATGGCAATGGGGGAGCGGGGGCAGCGGTGGTTCTTAGGCCGGATGAGGAAGAGTTCGGACTTCTCTGGGGAGCAAGACAGTCCGATGGTCCGTGCGTAATTTTGGGTGAGGGTGGCTGCTTCCTGTAAGGTGTTCTCTATGTCTCCGTCACTGCCGTGAGTGGTCCACAGGGTGATATCGTCGGCATAAAGAGTGTGCTTCAGGTGGGGAATAGTGGCCAATTTTCGGGCGAGGGGGATGAGGGTAATGTTAAAGAGAAAGGGAGAAAGGACGGACCCTTGAGGGGTGCCGATACTCTGAAGAGTGTAGGAGGGGGAAGACAGAGGGCCGAAGTGTATCTCAGCTGTGCGGTCAGTGAGGAATGCTTGAATGTAGGCATACGTGCGCACACCCACATTCAAGGGGGATAGAGCAGTCATGATCGCCTGATGTTCAATGCGATCAAAAGCTTTGGAGAGATCCAAAGCTAAGACTGCCTTGGTGTGACCCGGAAGAAGCGGGTCGAAAATGTCGTGTGAGAGTTGCAGCATAGCGTCCTGTGCGGATAGATGGGGGCGAAACCCGACCATGCTATGCGGGTAAAGATTGTTGTCCGCCATGTGACTTGTGAGTCTCGCTAACACAACATGCTCTAGGAGCTTCCCAAGGCATGAGGTTAGCGAAATAGGGCGAAGGGTTTGAAGTGTAAGTGGTGTTTTGGGTTTAGGTATGGATATTACCTTCGCGTGGCGCCAGTACTGCGGGTGGTTACCCTCCCTCCAGCACTGGTTGAAGTATTTCGTAAGGTGGGCGATCGATTGGTCATCCAGATTACGGAGCATGGAGTTTGTGATTTGGTCTGCACCAGGTGCGGAGTTGGCGCGGAGAGTCAGGAGGGCCGCTCTGACTTCCGTCTCCGTGATGTCGGTGTCGAGTGTTGGATTTGCTTGTCCTGTGTAGTGCGGTAGAGGTATGGGGCCGCCTGGAGATGTGTACATGGTTCGAAGTGTGTCTAGAAGGGTGTCGGGATCGTCAATGTGTTCATTTGTGAGGCGTGTCACGTGGTGCTGTGTTGCTGATTTGGTGCGCGTGGGGTCAATGAGGTGTCGGAGGAGTTGCCATGCGCGTTTGCTGGACAGGTTTCCGGCGATGCCGTCACATACCTGTCCCCAGTTGGATCGGCAGAGCTCCTCAGAGTGCTGTTGGATTTGTGTCTGCAGCGCGGCCAGCCGCTTCTTAAGCGTTCTGTTGTGTTTGTTGCCTTTCCAGCGTTCTAGGATGCTGTGATAAGCCTCCCAGAGGTGGGCTAGGCGTGTGTCAAGGGTAGGTGTTTCGGTTGTAGTTTCAATGTCTCGCGTGTTGTGGTGAACGTCATGCTTGAGTGACTGCACCCATTCGTCGATGTGTGCGATGGGAGTGTCTGGGAGGGCGGTGCGTACAGCGCGAAAGGCATCCCAGTTAATGAGTTTGTGTGTTGTATTTGCGTGACGGGGTGCTTTGTACGGGACAGTGATTTGTATAATGTAATGATCACTGCCCAGTGTATGTTGTGTTCTGTTCCAGGTAACGCCGCGGATACAGCGGCTCAGCGTCAGGTCCGGACTGGTGTCCATGCTGACACTGTTGCCGATCCTCGTAGGCGTCTGAAACGTGTGGTGCACAGTGAGTTGGAGGTTCTGCAGGAGCAGCCAGAGCCTGCGACCTCGATGTGTCGTGGTTGTGTATCCCCAGTCAGTATGCTGACTGTTGAAGTCCCCGCCGATGAGTAGGGGATGCTTCCCTGCTAGATGATGTAGGTCTCGCAGAAGTGATTCTAGCGAGGCCATCGGCTGGGACGGGGGGTGGTATATGTTTGCTATAAATATGGAAGGAAGTGAATGTGTGTGATGTATAAGTTCAGTGATCACGCAGGGCGTCTCAGACGTGATGTGATGAGTTTTGTAGGTGAGGCTGCGGTGGACAAGTGTGGACGCCCTGGGTGTGTTAGTGGTATCTGAATGTGTAGATGTGTAGGAGGGGAGGGTTGCCCGGTGTGCAGTCTCCTGTGGAAGTAGTATGTGGGGCGTGGGTGTGATGGTGGGAAGGAGAAGTTGCAAAGGCGCGCGCTTTGCCCGGAAGCCGCGGCAGTTCCAAGTTAAAATGGGTAGATAATTAGTGTTCCCCGCCGCCATATTGGATGGTAGGGGGATTGAGGATGGAAGTAAGACGGGTGTCAATTGGTATGTGTGGCTCAGGATAGGTGGTTTGTGCTTGCGGAGGAAAGATGGGGGGAGTGGAGGGGTTTGAAGTTGGGTTAAGCGATGGTTAAGATTATGTTCCAAGAGTTCCATCATCTTGGTAAGCATAGCGTCCATGCGCTGCTCAAGTTTTTCGGTGAGGGTGGCGGCAAGGTGATTGAATCTGGCCTCGAGGCGTGCGTCTAGCTTTTTTAGTTTGTGGTCAAATTTGACTTCGAGTGCTGCTAATTTAGCGTCTATTTCTGAGGGTACGGGAGGGGGTGCGGCGTCTGTGGTGCGTTGTTTGTTTGCGGGAGGGGTGCTCGATGTGTCTGTGGATGATGGGGTCGAGTTAATGACAGCGGGTGCGGGTTTAGGGGGCATGGAGGGGGCGGGGGTGCTTAGGAGGGAGGAAAGGGGGCTTACCTCTTCACGCAAGGCCTTGAGCTCCTGGTCTCTCGGATCTGCCTGGGAGGACTGGGGTGGTGGGGGATGACGGGTAGCCTTGCCAGAAACGCGGTCTGCCCAGGTGAGACGCATGGCGTTCTTGCTGCCATTCTGCCGGCTTGTAGAAGGCGACCGGGAAGTCGTCGAGCTGCGTCTGCTGGCTGTGCCTGGTTGATCGCAGCGGGAAAGCCGCGATGTATCCGGAGGATAGAGAGCGTTCTTCGGAGACGCTAGTTTGCGGCCCCGTCCCTTGCAGTTCCCGGTGCCGGTCATATGAGGGCCGCCGCAGATAATGCAGCTGGGGGTGCATGAGGGCACATCTTCCTTTGGGTAGGACTGCCGCAGCGGGGGCACTTATGAGACCTTGGATGGACGCACACATCCGCACGGTGACCTGGGGCGCGGCAGTTCGTGCAGGCGTCTATATGCCCTCGGTACGGTGTGCATCTGTGGAGGGCTCCTCCATAAAGAACTGCGCGTGGGACAGGTCCAGCCCGGAAAGTTATTAAGATGGAACGCGTGGAGCCCATTCGGCGGGCGTCCACGATGAGGGCGTCTGGGTTGCCGGTGAGCAGGTCTTGCAGGAGCTCTGACGGGGTCTCATTCCAATAAGCATTGGAGATGACTCCGCGTACTGCTCCGTCCGGCGGGGCTATGTAAGGTGCTACGGCGAATTCCTTGCCTTGGTGTGTGATGGTGTTCACCCGAACCAGAGCGAGCGCGTCATCCTTTAGGGGCGTGCTTACGGTGCAGGTGTTGTTGACCGGGTGTGGTATTCTCCCGGTGTCGCCTTTTGCGACATGTCGCATTCGCTCTTCGCTGATTGGCTCGAGCCGCGGTGACGGCGGCGTGACGACACGGACCCGCCTTCCTGCTACGTCATCGTGACGTCGCCCCAATTTACTACGTTTAGTCGAACAACGGAATGCGCTGAAGCGATTCGCACGGGCGACGGGCTACCGTTAGCGTACGAACGCAATCGGCAGCTGCGGCTTTTGCGCCCTTAGCGTGAAAACATGGCGACGTCCTTTCAAGCGAGAGCCGCCCGCTTCAGCCAATTCAGCAGTCCTTGCGATTCCGGTCGGCATGTTTACCGGCAACTACTGGTGTTGTTACTTTTCGCTATGACTTACCTTGCTTCGACGATAAAGTTTAAGCTGCAATTCAGCCTAGTTTTTTAGATACGCTCTCGATTCTGGAGCGCGCAAGCCTAATGGGACCTCCAGCTACACTGCTACCGTCTGCAACTGCCCGAAACGCAGCCAAAACCTAGCACAGCCATCCGGAACGAAAGAAAAATAGATTTGGAGCTTTTTCGCGGTGTTTTATAGACTTAAATGAAGTAAAGCGGGTTTATATTAAATTTGCAAATGTTTTTTTGAACATTAGACGTCATGTGTAGGAAAATATTCTTGCTATAAAAGATACGAAACTACTGCTGCTAGTGAATCAGCAATGGCAAATTGTCGCTTCTCGGAGTGAATGAATGCACCGCAGACGAAAGTGCCGGCGGCTTTTTCCGTTTCTTCGAGCATCTGTAAGCACTTTTTTAGTCCCCGCCCATATGCGACATGTCGCAAAAGGCGACACCGGCAGAATACCACCCCGGGTGTACCCTGATTTGGGTACGCGCTGGCTCCTTAAGCTGGGACGCCGCTTGGAGTATGGCCTCTCGTAGTTGTCGGGGTGGAAGCAGGTCCAGCTGCAGCCCGCCTCGTGATCTAAAAACGATCTTGTAATCTGCAGCAGGAAGCGGTGGCTGCTGCCGCGAACGCTGCGCAGCTGTGCGCGTTGCTTGCAGGTGCGCTGACTTTTCAAGTCATGGAGACTTGGGGGTACCGGTAGCAGAGGCTGGGCCCTCCTGGCGTCGGGTTGTTGAAAGGACGTCCTTGGAGCGGGCAGGCACACTAAGAATGTGCGTCCAGTCCCTTGGGTCGTAGTCGTTGGGGTTTAGAACCTCTCCCTGCACCTGCACCTCCATGATGGCGTTGGTGGCGGAAGCGTCCGTCGGAGTAGGCCTAGCTCCCAGCGGAGAGAGGCCTAGCTCAGGCGGAGAGGTCACAGAGAAGAAAGGGCCGTGGGTGCCCGAAAAATGGCGTAGGCGGGTCAAAAATTGATGGCGTGCAGCGCTCACATTCGCAGATCCGTGGGTGGTGAAATTTTGGCTGATGATGCTGGCGATTGGCGAATTCCGCTGTCTTTGTGCGGAGCCGATGTGGGGTGCTTCTCCTCAGTCAGAAAAACAACAACTGGGTCAAAGGTGCCTGTGGTGCAAAGTGCTGACTCTGCTCGGTTGACGTATCTTCGAGCTAACTCGTCTGCTGCCACGTTGCCCCTCATCCCCTCATGTCCGGGAACCTACACTATACTATGTTTAGTGTTTCTGTGTCTTCTCGCGTGTGTAGAATATGATTGGCGATGCTGTCGATCCTGCCTCTTGTGTAGTGTCTACATGCTTGTTTGGAGTCCGTCCTTAGAGTGAGGTTCTGTCCTGTTGCGTTGCATGGTTACTGTGACGTCACGACCATTTCGACCAATTGAAAAGCATGATATTTCTGTCGACAACTCCTGCTTTCAACGATGAGGCATTATAGGCTTCCTCCTTCACCAATTAATGCCTGACGTTGCATATACGATACAGAGCTAAAAGTATGTGATTAATTTTAATTTGGTTATTGGTTATTGAGGTTTAACGTCCCAAGCGACTCAGGCTATGAGGGACGCCGTAGTGAAGGGCTTCGGAAATTTTGACCACCTGGGGTTCTTCGTGCACTGACATCGCAGAGTGTTTCGTCTCGTTGTCCAGTGAAGTGACGCATGCCAGTGTGAAGGGAACAATGCCGTGCTGTTTATTCAGCGAGCATATTTAAAGAGAAATAGTGGCAAGGGGGTTAAGAAAGAGGGGACACAATATCAAGTCAGGGCGAGGGCACAGCGCTATCTTGCGCACGCAGGTTGCGATACGATACATCCTCCTCCGTCACAGTTTTTCGCAGCACATTTAACGCTGGTGGCTGATTTGCTTGAAGTTCTCGTCGTAATGAAGGCGGTCAAGCGGCTTTCTCACACGTGCGGACCGGCGGGGTTGCTGGGGCGCCGGACTGGTGTCTCTGGTCGGCATAACCGGAGCCGCTGGTGCCGGTGGTAGGGTTGACGACTCTTCCCGGGCTAAAATGCTGTCATCGCTAGATTCATCGCTGTCTGAGGCCTCAGTGTCAAACTTCTCCTTTGTTGCCAGTAAATGTTGTCGATTGCGCCGCAACGTCTTGCCATCATTGGTTTGCACGTAGTAGGAGCGAGGAGCTGCCGCTGCAGTTACCTTGGCCTTGCGATCCCACGTTGTCCCCTTAATGCGCACGACGTCGTCTTTTTGAAGTGGGGCCAGGCATCGGGTGGCGTGACTCGCCTGCTCATGTTTCTTGACCCGTGTAACAGCCTGACGTCGAAAGTCTGGCAAAGTCGTGCGCAGGGTCCTCCCTTGGAGCAGTTCGCCGGGCGACCGGCCGTCTTCCAATGGGCTTGATCTGTAATTGAGCATACCAAGCCAAAAGTTTTCATTCGCCTCTGTGGTTTTCTTGAGGATACGCTTTACTACTTGCACTCCCTTTTCGGCCAGCCCATTGGACCGAGGAAACATCGGGCTTGACGTAACATGTTTGAAGTCGTACAGCTCAGCGAAAAGAGCGAACTCATGGCTGGAGAACTGTGGGCCATTATCTGTGCACACCTCCATCGGGATTCCGAATCGTGAAAACATGGCCCCAAGTTTTTCGATGACGCCGGATGCCGTTTGGTCGCAGAGCTCCTCGACATCTGGAAAATTCGACATGGCATCGTAAGCAATGAGGTAGTATTTTCCGCCATATTGAAATATGTCGACACCAACGCGGTACCAGGCTTGGGTTGGAGTGGCGCGGAGCATCAGTGGCTCTGATGGTTGGTTATAAGCATACTTTCTGCAGGTTGAACAACCCTCAATCATCGATGCAACGTCACTGTTGATGTTTGGCCAGTACACCAGCTGCCTTGCCCTTGCTCTGCACTTCGCAATGCCAAGATGCCCAGCATGAATGCGTTTCAATGTCTCGGCCCGCATGCTTCGAGGTATAACGACCTTCGTTCCTTTAAACAGTATTCCACCCACTACTGAAAGTTCAGCAGCCACAGATTTGAGCGGACCTTCAACCGTGACCCCGTCTGCGAGGTTCTGCATCACCACTTTGAGATAGGTATCAGCTCCCGTCTCACGCGCAAGTAGTGCAGCTGTTCTGTCACTCACCAGTGCAGACAAAATGCTGATGGCATGGACTTCAACATCTTCTGTCTCCGAGTGGCTGATGTCAGCAGGACCCGCCGACCTTGAGAGCATGTCTGCCAACTGCATCTGTTTACCCGGAACAAATGTTAGAGCGTAATCATATTTCAACAGTCTCAGGAAAAACCGCTGCAATCTCGGCGGCATGTCTGCTATGGCCTTTTTTGATATATTTATTAGCGGCTGATGGTCACTTTCAAGCAAGACTGGGCGACCGTATGTGAAGTGGTCAAACTTCTCACAGCCAAATACGAGAGCCATCGCTTCTTTTTCGATCTGTGAATAGCGCTGTTCACACTCTGTCAGTGTTTTCGACGCGTAAGCGACTGGCCTCCAATTTACGCCGTGCCGCTGTAGCAGAGCTGAACCGATGCCGTTCTGTGACGCGTCTGACGTCACTTTTGTTTCTTTCTGTGGGTCAAAAATTGCGAGTAATGGTGCCTTGGTGAGCGCGTCGCATATATCTTTCCACTCTCTCTCGTGATTGGCCGTCCATTCGAATAAAACATTTTTCTTTAGAAGAGAGCGGAGAATTGGTGTTCGCAGAGCTAGGGATGGCAAGTACTTGCTGAAGTAATTTACCACCCCGAGCAACCTGTGTACTGCCTGTTTGTTTTGTGGTTTTGGCATGTTCCTTACGCTTTCGACCAGGGCCGGACTAGGGCTTATTCCTTCGCTGCTGATCACGTCGCCTAAAAATGCTATTTTTTCGGCGCCAAACTCGCATTTTGCAACATTGAATGTCAGGCCTGCAGCTTCAGCTGCTTTTAGTGCACATCTTAGTCGTTCATCGTGCTCTTCTCTGGTAGTGCCCCAAATGAGAACGTCATCCACGTACACCCGTACTCCAGGAACACCGTCAAAGACTTCATTCAGCGCCTTTTGAAACACCTCGCTGGCGGACGCGAGCCCGAAAGGAAGCCGGAGAAAGCAGTACCGGCCGAAGGGCGTTGCGAACGTACAAAGTTTCGACGACCGCTCCTCAAGCGGGATCTGGTGAAAGCCCGCATTTGCGTCTAGACGAGAAAAGAACTTAGCTCCCGCTAACTCCGCCTCGATATCTTCCCGACGCGGCATCTGGTAGTGCTCTCTTTTCAGGCTGTCGTTGATCCTTCTCGGATCCATGCACACCCTCATTTTTCCGTCTTTCTTGCGTGTAATGACTAGTGGGCTTACCCAGTCGGTTGGGTCGCTGACCTTTCTGATGATTCCTTCTTTCTCCATTCGCTGTAGCTCAATACGCAATGGCTCCTGTAAGGCAATGGGCACCCTCCGAGCAGCTTGAACGACGGGCACAGCGTCCTTGCGCAGCAGTATCCTGTATTCACGTTGTAAGCACCCAGTTCCTTGAAAGAGCCCAGGGTACTCCCTAGCCACTTCATGAGAAGAGGTCGAGGTGACGGTGTCCACTGTGCGGCGAAGTAGACCTAGCAGCTCGCTGGCTTGAAGTCCCAAGATGGCCTGGTGGTTTTTCTTGACTATGAAGAATTCAGTGCAAATTTTTCGTTCACCTACTTGCACCGGCGCTGAGCACGTGCCGCAGTGTTTGATGATACCACCTCCGTACGACCGCAGAACGGCACCACTGGGCTTCAGTGCACCTGCATTTAACGTCCGAAAGAGTGACATAGGTACAAGATTCGCCTGGGAGCCAGTGTCGACCTTGAACGTCACCTCCTTGCCGCCAAATTTGGCCTTCACACACCAGTCGCGGTTGCTTATGACACTGCCAATGGCTATGTCCAGAACGTCAAAATCGTCACCTTCGTGCTGTACTTCTTGAACGTGGGCATTCGCTCTGCAGCACGATGCGAAGTGGTTGGGCCTGCTGCACGAATAGGAAGTCTTGCCATAGGCAGGGCACTGTCGTGGGGCGTGAGTGCGGTCGCATCGACTGCACCTGGAAACTCGCCTCGAGAGCTGTTGTAGCTTCACTCCGGTTCTACTCGAAGAGACAGCGTTGATCTCGGACAGTTTCTTTGTTCGACTCCAGAACTCGTTCTGACGTGCTGATGTTTCTGCCGCCTTGCACAAATCTACGGCTTTTCCCAGAGTTAGCTTCTTTTCCCGCAGCATTTTTTCTCGCAGTTTTGGAGAGTTCGTGCCGAATACAATTTGGTCGCGAACCATATCGTCTGCACTTGTCCCAAAGTTGCAATTCATGGCCTGCTTTTTTAGGTCGCGAAGGAACTGTTCGAATGGCTCTGCTTCGCCTTGGATCCGTGAACGAAACACATACCGTTCGTGTACTTCGTTCTGTTGCTCGACGCAGTATTCCTCGAACTTCGCAATGACGGTGGCGTAGTCTTCTCTGTCTTCCCCGTCGGCAAACAAAAAATTATTGAACACTTCAATTGCATCCTCACCGGCCACGCTAAGGAAGAGTGCAGTTTTTGCTGCTTCTGATGCTGGCTTGCTGGCAGTGGTTTTTTCTGCTTCTGATGCTGGCTTGCTGGAACTGGACGTTGCTTGCAAAAAGAGTTCAAATTTCTGTTTGAACAACTTCCAACTTCGACCGCCGTCTCCTGTTAGACGCAGTGGTTCTGGCGGCCTTAGGCGCTCCATTTCTTGCTTCCAGCAGCACGCCGCCGGCAGCCGTTCCAGGTCCTAGGTGCAGGGGCGTTCCTTAGGCCGAGCCTTATCCCACTTCTGACACCATGTTTCGTCTCGTTGTCCAGTGAAGTGACGCATGCCAGTGTGAAGGGAACAATGCCGTGCTGTTTATTCAGCGAGCATATTTAAAGAGAAATAGTGGCAAGGGGGTTAAGAAAGAGGGGACACAATATCAAGTCAGGGCGAGGGCACAGCGCTATCTTGCGCACGCAGGTTGCGATACGATACACAGAGCACACGGGCCTCTAGAATATCGCCTCCATCGAAATTCGGCCGCCGCAGCCGGGATCGAACCCGCGTCTCTCGGGTGGTGGTGGTGGTGGTGAAAACATTTATTCAGAACGGACAGGAGGTGTTTGGATCAGCCCGTAAGGGACCGATCCTTACAAAACACTAGGTGGAGGTCCTTAGTTTGGGACCCCAGTGGCGGTAGCCGCCGCCCGGGCGCGCCCGACTAAGGCTTGTTGGGCCTGTAAGTCGTGGCAGCCGAGCAGGGTCGCTTCCCAGTCCTCCCGGGTTGGGTTGGGGTTGGGGGAAATGGCCGGGTTGGAGGGGCAGGCCCACATCATGTGATAGGTGTCCGAAGACACCGCACTACCGTGCGGGCAGTCAGCAGCCGAGCGCCGTAACCACTGAGCCACGATGGAGGCGAAATTCTAGAGGCCGTGTACTGTGCGATGTCAGTGCACGTTAAAGAACCCCAGGTGGTCGAAATTTCCAGAGTCCTTCACTACGACGTCCCTCATAATCTGAGTCGCTTTGGGACGCTAAACCCCAATAAAGCAATAAACCAAACTAATTTTAATTCTGCTCTGATATGTACTTGAACTGCTAGCACACTTCAGGTAGGAGTTTTCTCCAGCATCAACCCAAGTGCAAAGCATAAGCTGCCAGAGATGCAGGAGGCCCGCGAAAGCATAAATTCGTGCAAAAGCTAGCCCTAACGCAAAGAAAGCCTAAAATGTATGTAGTTTTAATGCTGCAATCATGGACGATAAAGGAGTTTTTGAATTTTGCGCTTATATTCTTGCATGCCGCTGCGTGTTAGCACATGGCTCTGTGTGTCTTAGGCACCGATCTATTGTAAAATTTAGCTGAAATCTACTGATGTGTAATTAATGTTTCTTAATGAATCTAAAAGTTTTTACATTCATTCGATCAAGGAGCTATTATTGATGAATTCATAGAAGTTCATGACTATTATCGGTCTCCGGAGTGCAATACGAGCACGCTAGCCGCTCCATAATGCCACCTGAATGGTTTGGAATGAACAAAGGCGCGTCTAGCTAATACGGCGTCTTCGTTCAATCCCATCTTCCCCCTTTCCCTTACGGCGAGGTGCAGGTGTCCACCCAGATATGCGAGAGAGATACATTTCCTTTCCTCAAAAAAAATTACCGACGATTACGTTACTTCCTAATGCGAAATTTGAGCGCAGCAAATAAGCTGTTTCACCTTTTCGATAGTGAGTCAACCCCAGCTGCGGAGTTGGTTTCAGGGACAACGCCGCCGATGCCGACACAAACAATATGATAC
Source organism: Amblyomma mixtum (assembly GCF_055824585.1). Taxonomy (NCBI): domain Eukaryota; kingdom Metazoa; phylum Arthropoda; class Arachnida; order Ixodida; family Ixodidae; genus Amblyomma; species Amblyomma mixtum. Next base: position 41,516,403 of record NC_143012.1, on the reverse strand, counting down.
CCTCGCTTCCGCAGCGCTAAGAACCAGGTCTAGCCGTGGGAAGGTGGTCACGTATTCGTCGACGCGCCGGGGCCTACGTGAAATAACCGGCGCGTCGGAAACTGAAGAGCACCCTATCCGCCACACAAGAACAGGGGGGGGGGGACCCTTTCCTCCTCTTTCTGCATGGCGACGACGGTGTTCTATGCAGTCACGTTATCTTGACTCTCTAGCGGCGTCAGCGGCATCCAGCGGTATCAGTCGGTCGCTGCTAGCGCTGGAGGGATGAAAGGGGGGCGGAGCTGGTTACGAGGCCGACGACGACGCGAAACCCAGGAACGGACGCCAAAGAGCTGCGCTCTAAAATGTAGCCTCACAAAGCTTGGAATTGGGGTTCGGTATGCCATCGGTCTGAACCTCCTGTCGCAAGGTAGCCTCTAACTTGCTATGACACCACCCGGAATGCTGCGCGACGAACGGTTACTAAAATTCTTGCTGAATGTATTCGAGAGTACTGCCATGGAGGCCAACCAGTGATGACATCGCTGGGATTTTGCGCGGTGGGTGGGAGAACGGGACTGGGTAGCCGGTATGGGTTACTGTTCACACGCTGGAAAACCCAGAAGCAAAATCGGAAACTTAAGCTAAAATTAGCGCAACTACAGAAACAAATAGAAGAACACAGTGCCGCACTCAGTAAATCTAACTGGCACCAATTATGTGACGGATTACGAGGTAATCTCTCCTCCACCAGGGCCTGGCATCTTTTGCGACATATGATAGACCCCACTCAAGCTAAAAAGCAAACTCGGCTCGCACTAAAAAGACTTACCCATAAAAATCGTCAAAATCATCAAGCACTGTTACGCCAACTCCAATCAACTTATACCACTATGGGCCAAGCTGTATCATATCCCGACTATGTAGGCCCCGATCAACCGTCCCTTGACGCCCCCATTATGGAGGTTGAAGTCAGAGCAGCCCTTATCAAGCTCCGAAACTCAACCCCTGGGGAGGACCAAATCACAAATGTCATGCTCAGAAATCTAGATGACCGTTCAATTTCCCTTCTCACCGACTACTTCAATGAGTGCTGGGAAATGGGGGCGCTACCTGCTGAATGGAAGCACGGGAAAATAATTTTCATTCCTAAACCAAACAAGCCCATTAACGCCCAAAACCTCCGTCCCATTTCGCTGACTTCGTGCTTGGGCAAACTGTTTGAGCATGTCATCCTCACCCGTCTCACGCAACACATGGAATCCCATGGACTATATCCCCATACTATGGCAGGATTTCGATCCCACCTCTCGGCACAGGACGCCCTACTGCAGATTTCACACGCTATCCTCAATGACATGTTACATCACACCAGAGCAATCCTGGCAGTCGACCTCACCAAAGCATTCGACAAAGTTACACACAGCGCCATCCTGCAGGGCATCCAAGAGCTGCAGTTGGGGCCTAAGACCTACAACTATATCCGGGCCTTCTTAAACGGTCGCACAGCCTCACTGCATATAGACGATATACAGACCCCCCCCTTCACGCTTGGCAACATTGGTACCCCGCAAGGGGCGGTGTTATCTCCCTTCCTCTTCAACCTCACCCTCATCCCCCTGGCCAAGGCTCTCAGCCGCATCCCGCACTTAGGACACACACTTTACGCGGATGATATAACGGTTTGGACCACATACGGCTCGGATGGCGACATAGAATCGACCCTTCAGGAAGCCGCTACAACTATCGCTACTCATGCGGCAAACATTGGGCTTGAATGCTCCCCCACAAAGTCAGCACTCCTCATAATCCGCCCGCGGCGCGTCCCTACCTCCCCCATCACTATCTACCTGCATGACACTCCCATACCGCAAACACCTACCCTCCGCATTCTTGGCCTGCATTTACAGGACACGGGGAAAAACAACCTTACCCTGAAAGCACTAAAACAGTCCACTTACTCCGTCATCAATCTTCTTAGAAGGGTTTCACATTCACGAGCCGGTCTAGACGAAGCAGATAATCTCAAGGTGCTGCATGCCTTTGTGCTCAGCCGCATTCTTTACGCCACTCCTTACCTGAACCTCTCCTGTTCGGATAAAGACAAGATCAATGCTCTTATCCGCATGGCTACCAAAGCAGCGCTAAACCTACCAAAGGGCACTAGCACGGACAGACTCATAAAATTAGGAATGCACAACACTATACAAGAACTTATAGATGCACATCGCTACACACAGTACCTTCGTCTGGCTGGCACGGAAACTGGACGATATATACTCGATTCTCTGGGAATTCGCATACCGGCACACACGACAGACTTCATCTCTCTCTCTCGAGCCATACACTCCGCGCTTATCCTGAAACCCCTTCCTAAGAATGTCCACCCTGAATACCATCAATCCCGCCGAGTCGCGCGAGCCAAAGCTCTCCATAAAGAATATGGCACTTTAGAGGATGTGCGCTGGGTGGACGCCGCGTGTGGTACAAACCGTTCAGTAGCTGTGGCTTATCATCCAGCAGCCCCCCCATTTACTCATTTCATAGACCCACCTTGTACCCCGGAAGAAGCAGAGGAAGCAGCTATAGCAATAGCCATTGCCCAAACCAATGCGGCTTATATACTAAGCGATTCCAAAACAGCCATTCTTAACTTCGCCCGCGGACGCGTCCATCCCCCCGCGTGGCAGATATTAGAATGTGCACCCTAAATCCCGATAGGCGTATTGAGCTCGTGTGGGTGCCGGCTCACTCTGGCAATCCCGGAAATGAGGCCGCCGATAACATAGCCCGAGGACTTATTTGCCGGGCAAATGGTGACCCCAGCCGGGATTTCTCGAGGGAGCGGGCACACACGTTCTCAGAACTAACTCAACAAGCACGCCTTGCCCGTCGACTCTATCCCCCTCCCCACCCCCGCCTATCCCACTCCCAACAAATCCTCTGGAGGCGACTCCAGACCCGAACTCTTCCTACCCCTCAGCGTCTATCCCACTTCCGCCATGTTTCCCCAGAGTGCACTCTCTGCGGAGAACCGCACGCCACCCTGGACCACATCCTCTTCGGCTGCCCTGCCGATCCTCCCCCGCAGGGACAGCCCGCCATCGGTACATGGGAGGAATGGGAGGCCCTCCTTGCGTCGCAGGACCCGGACGCGCAACTTCGCTGTGTGAACCGGGGTGCCAGTGCCATGGCCCTACGTGGCCTGGACACATGCGCGTAATGTGAGGGCTGTGCGGTGGCCCTGAGACCTTGTACGGTCCAAACTCACTTGCTTAATAAAGTTTTCCATCCATCGGCGGACGCGGTTGTTGCGACGCGCGGCTGTTCCACTTTTAGAGCGCAGCTCTTTGGCGCCCGTTTCTGCGCTTCGCGGTGTCGCCGTTGTCCGTTGAAACCAGCAGTGGACACCTTAGCGGCGCTTTAACCTGCGAAACCAAGCGGGAGCTTGGAAAGCGGAGGGTAAATTCGGTCAATTGGTTTTTGAGGAAAGAAAACGGCGCAATATCTGTCTCACACATCTCGGTGGACACCTGAATCAGAGGGAAGGCGCATAACTGCCCTCTTGGACCAAGGAACACTTCAGTCGTGCTTTAAGCTACTTGATGGTAGTGACAGATGAGCGCTGCATGCGTTGGCGCTACAACGTTGTGCCACAAACGCTGCGCTGAAGCCATGGACCATCGGCGTTGGTTGTATTCGTTGGCGTTGACGTTTTACACTCCGATCATTTCAAGGAAAGGAAGTGCGCATAACTGGATGGATGGATGGAAACAACTTTATTACACGAAACAAAAACAAAAAAAAAATCTTCCAGGGTGGTCCCCTGCTGGTCCAGGAGTCCACGGGCTTGTGCTTCACGAAAAGCCCGATCCACTAGCCATTTCTGGCCGGCGGGCTGAGCGGTCCATAAAGCAGCCTCCCAGGAAGAATGAGTGGGATTGGGATGGGGGGTACTGCCTGTGGGGAAGGACATTCCCAAATGTAGTGGAAAAGTGTGGATCTGGGCACGCCACAGGTGGTACAATCAGGAGGAAAGGTGGGATGAAAGCATGAGAGACGGTAGGGTGAAATAAAGGAGCCTGTCTGTAATTGTCGCCATGTGGCGCTGGATAAGGGCGACAAGGTACTGTGGGGTGGTGGCAGTGTCATGCGGCTGAGTTTGTAAAATGTGGTGATTTGGCGATATGTAGAGAGGACCGATGGGGCCTCTTGTGCAGGGTTGGGTGCCTGATTATCCGGGGTCCGGGTGGAGAGTTCTCGGGCCAGCGCATGAACGTGCTCATTACCGGGGTTCGAGGCATGCCCAGGGACCCACGACAGAGTAACCGTTCGGTCGAGAGAGGTGGCTGTGGTAAGAATACGGTGTGTTGCCGGCGTCGCCACGCCCTTTAGGTAGTGGTGATACGCGGCCTGGGAATCTGTGCAAATTTCGGTTACGTTTTTGTCGATGGTGGAGTGGGCCAGAGCAAGTGCGATGGCGGCTCATTCCGCCTGCGCAGGCGAATTAGTTCGGATAGTGGCGGCGGCCCCCACTGTGCCGCATAACTGGTACCCTGGGTCAGGGGAGGCCTGGATCGCGCTTATAGGTATGTGGGGTGATGAGAGAGAGAGAGAGAGAGAGATGCGGGCTGCAAGCATTCACAACGTTGTGCCAGAAACGCGGCGCTGAAGCCATGGGCCATCGGCGGTCATTGTGCTGATTGGCGTTAGCAACGTTTTTCACTCCGATCATTTCGAGCAAAGGAGGTGCGTATAACTGACTTCCTGGGTCAGTGGACGCCTGAATCGCGCTTATAGGTACGTGGAGTGACGAGAGAGAGTTGTGGACTGCATGCGTTAGCGCTGACAACGGTGAGCGAACTCTTGCGATCAACCATTAACTGCGACCTGCCAGGGTAGCTGGGTGGGTGGGGACTTTAATGTAGATATAAAGACAAACAGAAATTTCTTACCACTTAAGCGGGAGAACTTCCCGTTCCTCTCGCTCTCGCGGTTGTAACAACGTCGCTAAATACTAGCATAGACCTCGTCTTGGAGAACCAGGCATTGGTGCAGCAAGCCGAGCATATGTTCATTTCTCCGACCACAAAGCTTCCTTCATGACAATAAGGAAATGTTAGTGGAGTGTTTCTTGGAGGAGGAAAATGTATGAAAAATAACAAGTTTTCTGTATTTGTAAATCCATGTCTTGCTAGAATTCTCTGCCTCAGTCTATCGAAAAGCTGAAACAGCTCATGAACTGCGCTCAAATTTTGCATTACGAAGCAACGTAACTGTCGGCAATTTTTTATTTCCTCACAATCTTTGAGCTGAGCGGTTGTGGCATGGCTCGGGTGGTGGTGGTAAAAAACATTTATCGTGCAATAAATTTTTGCAGAGAGGTGATTGGGGTAAGCCCTATTGGCCCTTTCCCCTAACAATACTAGGTGGAGCCCCTATTCCGGGGCCCCATTGGCAAGCAACGCCGCCCGCGTCCGGTGAACCAAGGCCTTTTGTGTCTTTAGGTCCTGACAGCCGAGCAGGGCCGCCTCCCAGTCCTCTCTGGTGGGGTTGGGGTTGGGGGGGATAGATGGGTTTGATTGACACGCCCAAATCATGTGGCAGGTGTCAGCCACCTCCCCACAGAACTGGCAAATGCCATCAAAGGATGTGTTGCAATGTTTAAGTACCGCCGGGCACAGTACAGCGTTAGTAAGAATTTTGATGAGGAGGCGCTCGTCAGCGCGATCCAGTCCCTTAAAAGGGGCCAGGTAGCGCCGGTGCTCCTCCTTGTAGTAATCGGTGATGTGTTTGAATGTAAGGGCCAGATTGTATGATTGGGAGTAGGCTTCCAAGGACAGGGAGACAGCCCGGGGAGAGAGTGCACGGGCGGCCTGATCGGCCTGATCGTTTCCTTGGAGTCCCTGGTGACCGGGGGCCCAAATCAGGTTACGTGGAGTTGGATCTTCGCATCGGCAGCTATATTCTAGTATGCGCCAGGCAAGCGGGGGAGCCCAGCCCAACTCATAGTTCCGACAGGCCCCTCGCGAGTCTGTGATGATGTGTTTTGACTTGGGAGTAGTGAGTTGGCTCGGGCAAGTAGGCAGGCCCGTGCATTTTTCTCTTCATCCTCCTTTCAGTTGCAACAACAACCAATATCTGTGGCCGGAATTACTGTTGCCACTTGGGCCGACGCGGTTTTGCGTCGCGCGCCTGTCTCTCGCATTGGTGCTCTGTGCTGTCTGCACGTGGCAGCGGATGTGAATCAGCTCGCTTCTGTCTCTAAATTTTGTGTAACCGTGGCGCGTCACCTCGCACGCCGGTGGTCCGGTTTCGATTCCCACCTAGAACCTGACGTGTTTTCTTATTTTTATTCAATATTCTTGTTATTTTAAAGTCCCATGATTTCATACGTCCGATGACGTCATAGGGAGCCAACTTCCGGCGTCAACATAGCAATAAATGCTGCACGGTTGCTGCTACACGGTTAATCTAGGTGGCGCCAAGCTAGAGCTTTTTGTGAGGAGGGGGCGCTTCGCTGTTAGCAGAATGGGGTCAGAGTTCCACCCTTATCACACCGCCAAACATTCCAATTACATCCGCCTAAAAGAGACGTCTTGCGATACTGAGCGGTCTGTAGTGCACTGGCTGGTTGGCGAGGCTTGAACCACAGCTTGCATGTGTAATCCGGCCGCTTAGTTCTGAGCAAAAGAATAGCTTGCACTCCGCTGATTGAGCCGGGTTTTTATGTGAAGTGCACATGAAGAGGTCTGAAAGGAAAAATAAATCGGTTTGAAATTCGATATTATCTTCGCGCCCACTATGGCTGCCGCCCGCACGTGGATGCACGGAGAGAACTTTATGTGCAGCAGCGGGACTCATGTTCCTATGCATGTTGCTAGTGGGCGAGCGCGGCTTCGGCCGCTTATCTTTTTTTTTCAGCAGCGTCCGCTCCGGCGGACGCAGTTGTTGCTGCGACGCGCCTCTTTTCTTTCCTTTTTCTCTTTCCTCTGATCTTTTAACTCTTCTCTATCTGCACGTGGCAGCGGTGGTGGCTTGGCTCGAGCCAGTAGGCAGGCCCGTGCAATTTCCTTTTCATCCTTCTCTCAGTCACAACAACAACAACTCATGTGCCACACCTTCGGCTCAGTGGTTACGGCGCTCGGCTGCTGACCCGAAATACGCCGGTTTGACCCTAACTGCGGCGGTCAAATTTCGATGGAGGCCACCACGGTGGCTCAGTGGTTAAGGCGCTCGTCTACCGAGCCGAAGTACCCGTGTTCAAACCCCACCGCGGCGGCCGTGTTTCGATGGAAGCGGAACGCAAAAAGGCGCCCGTGTGCTGTGCGTTGTCAGCGTAGTTAAAGATCCCCAGGTGTTCGAAATTATTCCGGAGACCTCCACTACGGCACCTCTTCATCTCTTTCTGCTTTCACTCCCACCTTCCGCCCTTCCTTTAAGGCGCGGTTGAGCTGTCCTCAGATATGGGCGAGACAGATACTGTGCCATTTCCTTTACTCGAATCATTTGTCAATCGGAAACCTTACTCGATGTATGTTTCACAGACGTTTCCCCCTGCAATACCAAGTCTGGTGTTTTCTCTTCGGGAATAAGCGATCACCTTCCCTTTTTTACACTTTTTTTCATGTGGCAAGAAACCAGATACTTCTGTCTTTATACATAAAACCTATGACGAAAAGAACATTGATAAATTTTGTGTACTTCTCTCTGAAACTGGCTGGATAAAGTTTGGTTTGGTTTGGTTTATGGGGTTTAACGTCCCAAAGCGACTAAGGCAATGAGAGACGCCGTAGTGAAGGGCTCCGGAAATTCCGACCACATGGATTAAGTATTTAAAACAGAAAACCCATCTGCCATGTGTAACATCTTCCTTGAGAATACACTGGATGCGTTCAACAAAGCCTTTCCAGTTGTAGAAGTCAGAAAATGTAGGAAAGCAAGAAAGGAGTGGATCTCTGGTGATCTTTTGATGCGTATTAAACAAAAAAATGCGTTATTCGCACGATTTCTTGACACACGCAATGAAGAAGAAAAAGTTTCGGAATAAACTAAACCTTGATTTAAAAAAGGCAAAGCTGCTTTTTCATCGTCTGAAATTTTCATCAGTGCAAAACACTAGATCACTGTGGCAAAGCATCAATAAACTCATTGGAAAGAAGCAACGTTTTCTTCCTTCGGAAATGCAAATCAATGGAGTAATATATAGCGGTGTCTCTCTCGCCAATAATCTGAATGCCCATTTTTTAAATGTAGGAAATTGCACTTCGTATAATCTTCCCTTAGCTGTAAAATCAGTCGATTCCTTTTTGTACCCAGCTTGTGAACATTCAAGATTTTTATCCCCTACTTCTGAATATGAAATTCCCTCCATTATGAACTCAATTCGTAATACATGCTCACCTGGCCCAGACGGCATTGCTGCACTCGCAATAAAAGCTGCTGCTAAGATTATTGTCCTTCGTCTTGCGCATATTTGTAATCAAATGCTTCTTACAGGAGAGTTTCCGGTTAAAATGAATTCTGCCCGGGTTACAGTAATTTTCAAAGGAGGCAACAAAAATGATCCCAATAACTACTGTCCGATATCTATACTGCCTTTGTTCTCCAAAGTTGCTGAGCGAGTGATCTTCACGAGGGTATATAAATTCCTGCATTCCAACAATATCATCTGCAAGGCGCAATGCGGATTTCAGCCTGGAAAATCCACACAGGCAGCTCTGCTCGACATAAAAAACAGTCTGATCCATAATATTGAACATAAGCACTACACTGTTGGTGTCTTCCTTGACTTCTCCAAGGAAATCAAGAAGTAGTATGAAGTAGTATGTCGTGCTTGATTGAATCAAGCACGACATACTACTTCATAAGTTATACGCGTATGGTATCCGCGGAAGAGCTCAAAGGTTGCTACAAAGCTATTTGTCAAATCGCACTCAGTACACGCGTCTAAATGGTGCCATATCCGACGCAAAATTAATCAAATTTGGCGTTCCTCAAGGATCCATACTGGGGCCCTTCTTTTTACACTATACATCAATGATATCATAAACATTTTATCTTATTCTAGAAATGCTCTGTATGCAGAAGACTCGAACGTTTTCTTCTCCGGTTAAGATCTTCGTGAACTCGAGCGTCGTTCAAATTACTGGCTACATGAACTTATGTTGTGGCTTGAAGTCAACAAATTGGAATTGAATGTTAAGAAAGCAAAGTTTATCATTTTCCATCCCAAAAATAAGCCTATAGATTATCCCATCCAACTCCAGTTCAACAATACATTGATTGAATCCGTAAATTCTTGTAAATTCCTGGGCGTATTCGTTCGTAGTGATCTAGGCTAGGGTGACCATGTAAATCACGTCCGTTTGCGTGTAGCTCGATCTATTGGTGTGATAAATCGCATCAGGTACTTGTTGTCCGTACAGGCTAAAAAGCAGTTGTATTTTGCCCTGATCCATTCACAACTGGTGTATTGCAATTTAATTTGGGGCACTTGCAACAAAACTGACACAACCAGATTATTTTCATTACAAAATAGAGCTCTGCGCGCATGTTCTCCTAATCCTTCCTCGGGCGACTGCTTATTACAGTCCTTCAATGTTCCTCCATTACCCTTGTGCTATAAGCTTTTTGTTGCTGTTCATATTTATCACAAAATAAAGCAGCACATCACAGCTTTCAGAAACAAGTACGTGAACAGAAACATACACTATAGCCTGCGAGTCACTTCTTTCATTTCCAGTCGTGCCTGGACAAACTACGGCACCCAACACATTGATAACCAAATTTCGGCAGTTTGCAATGTATATCCTTCCATAATTGACGAAGCTGACACTTGTGAAACCACTTGCCATTTCAAAAAGAAAATGAAGTTGCTCTTTATGCGTACTGCTGACCCATCAAATACTTGTGATATGTAGTGTTTACAGTGATAGCTTTACTCCTGTGATATTTTCTTTTGTGTTGCGAACTATAGCGTTACTGGTCTTTTTCTTTTCTCTTTGTAATCGCACGTGTCTTGATTAACTTTCAACTCATGTGAAAATTGAACTAAAGCGTTTGTTGAGCTTTAATGAACCTGATCACCTTTCTGCCTTTGATGTGTGACCTAGGGTGAGGCCTCGTCAGGAAGAATGCCAGCAGCTTCCTTTTGTCTCACCTCGTGAGCATGTACTGTGCATACAAGTTCATGTCTGAATAAATGATTGACTGACCTCAAAAACCAGATGTATGCGCTAAGAGAAAAAGTGAGCAATGTCGTTAGCAATATGGGTAAGATAGTTAATTTGGTTTATTGCGGTTTAACGTCCCAAAGCAACTCAGGCTATGAGGGAGGCCGCAGTGAAGGGCTCCGGAAATTTCGACCACCTGGGGTTCTTTAAAGATGCGGGTTCGCGGGATCAAACCCGCGTCTTTAGGGTCGGCAGCCGAGTAGAAAGTGCTTCTAATGTCGCATGCCAAAAAGGACAACTTGGAAACGACAGATTTACATAAAAGAAACCGCGCAAGATAATAAAGTTATCCTCCTATCAATGCACGATATCCTCACGAGATGACCTTACAGAACTCCTTGAACCCACCGCGGTGGCTCAGTGGTTAGGGAGCTAGTATACTGAGCCAATGTGTCCGGTTTAGAACCCGACTTCGGCGGCCGCGTTTCGATGGAGGCGAAACGCAGAAGGTACCCGTGCGGCATGCGATGCCAGAGTAGGTTAAAAAAAGAAATGGCTGTGGCTTAGCTTGGTTAAGCCCGGTAATTGCGAAAGCAAAATTCAGGGGGGCACTTTGTTGAATTAAAGTGCGGTGAGGCGAAAGCCTTAAGCACAGTGTTGCTGTTTGTGTCACTGATGTGTGGTTAAGGTGTTAAGCTTCACATCTAAGAGCGGAACGCGACAGCGTCTTTCAACGCTGCCAGAGAGTCCATAGAACGCCATCGCCCGTTCGAGGCTACGCCTTGCTCATCGGTAAATTGGTTTTTGAGGAAAGGAAATTATGTCTCTCATATCTCAGTGGACACCTAGACCTCACGGTAACGGGAAGGGAGGAAGGTGGGAGTGAACGAAGACACCGTATTCACTAGATGCGCCTTTGTTCATTCCAAACCGTCGAGCTTGCATGGCGGTGGTAGCGTGCTCGTCTCGCACTCCGGAGACCGGGGTGCGATTCCCAAGCTCGGCCAATTTCCTACTCGGTTTTATTAAGGCGAAAGCCTTTAATGTCTCATCGTTGTAAGCAGCAGTTGTCGACAGAAATGTCACGCTTTTCAATTGGTCGAAACGGTCGTGACGTCACAGGCTAGTATCCAGGCAACCAATTGAAGGGATCGTATAGTGATGCTCCATGTAAGTGGGACTGAGCTTAGTTAATTGCTTAATTACTCAATTAGCCTAATTAACTTTTCTAGTCAGGCCATATAAATAAATAAAACCGAGTAAGAAATTCGTCGAGCTCGGGAATCGAACCCCGGTCTCCGGAGTGTGAGACGAACGTGCTATCCACTCCGCCATGCCAGCTCGATGGTTTCGGAAGAACAAAGGTGTCTCTAGTGAATATGGTGTCTTCGCTCACTCCCATCCTCCTCTCTTCCCTTCCGGCGAGGTTAAGGTGTCCACCGAGATATGAGAGACAGATACATTTCCTTTCCTCAAAAAACAATTTACCGACGAGCGAGGCATAGAACCGAATGGGCGATGGCGTTCTAAGGACTCCTGGAAGTGTTGCAAGACGCTGTCGCGCTCCACTCTTAGAGGCGAAGCTTAGCATCGTAACCACACATCAGTGACCGCAATTTAGGTCAAAAAAGTGCCCCCCTGAATTTTGACGGGTGTCCACCGAGATATGTGAGACAGTTACTGCGTAATTTCCTTTCCTCAAATACAATTTTCATTTTCTTCATTACCGGCCATCTTTGTCTTTCTTCTTCCACTCCCAATTCCTCCCTTCCTCTACGGTGCGATTCAAGTGTCTACCGAGATGAGCGTTCAAAGGGCAAGGCATCGCGCCGAACGGGTGGTGGCGTTCCGTGGACTCCCTGGCAGCGCTACAACACGCTGTCGCGTTCCACTGCTAAAGGCGAAGCTTAAACGTCATTAATTAGCAGTTAATTAGTATTCAGGCACAGATCAGTAATTAACCATTAATTAGTGATTTGTCGTCACTTAGTAATTAGTACTCAATTACATGTGACGCCACCAGTGCCACAGAAGCAGTCAAAGTGGTGCGGAAAACGCTTTCGCCTCTACGCACTTTAGACAGTCAAAGTGCCCCCTGAATTTTTTATTTATCTGGTCTGACTAGAAAGGTTAATTAGCTAATTGGTCAAGTAAACAATTAACTAAACTCAGTCCCACTTACTTGTAGCATCACTATACGATCCCTTTAATTGGTTGCATGGTTAGTAGCCAAAGTGCAATTGGCCCCGTTTGAAATTCGCGCACTGTGACGTGACGACCGTTTCGACCAATTGAAAAGCGTGACATTTCTGTCGACAACTGCTGCTAACAACGATGAGGCATTAAAGGCTTCCGCCTTAATACACGGGCCTCTAGAATTTCGCCTCCATCGAAATTCGGCTGCCGCGGCCGGGATCGAACCCGCGTCTTTGGGGCCAGCAGCTGAGCGCCGTAACCACTGAGCCACCGCGGCGGGGTTGTCCATGGGTCAGCGCTTCTGACACGCTTCGAGGTACGTGAGGTGGTGAGAGAGAGATGTGGACTGCATGCGTTAGCGCCAATAGCGTTGTGGTAGATATGCGGTACTACAGGAATATGCTGCAGCGGTCATTGGGCCTCGCGATCAACCTGCCACCTGCCAGGGCGGGCGCGATACCTTTCCTGTGCTCGGGAACGCACTCTTGGATGCCGTGATCCGAGCAGCATTTAAGACAGCGCTACAACTACACCTAAATACCTCACCCGAAATACTTCTACAACCAGGCCTGCACAATACGATAGGGGAGGTTATGGAGGCCCACCGACAGACAAAATACATACGTCTTGCGAGAATAACTACCGGCAGACACATCGTACACACCCTCGGTAGGTTACAGGGGCCAAGCCGCGTCTTAGCCTTTTGCTGTCTAACCAGATTCAACGGTAGTTAAAGGCAGTCAATTTTAAAGCGAAAGCTTCTCTAAGCTAGGGAAAGCCAGTTTCGCCGTGGCCGCAAGTTTCTCCTTCGAATGAGCTTCGTAAACAAAGCCCATGCTCCGTTGCTCACAGATAAAGCAAAGGAAAGGCGCATAACTGGCCCCCTGGGACAGTTAACCGCGTGCAGTTGACCGATATTCTATAGCCTTTGCTCTCTAACCAGGGCACAAACGTTGGTCACTTAATTTGTATTTCTTGCATTTGCATTCAGAAGATTACGTAAGAGAAATTTATTTGGACTCTGGATCAAAAAGGGACATCCGTCCCTATGCACACACACACTAGCAGGGAACGTTTGTCCAAAAAACGGGAGAAGCTTACTGCGGCTGGCAGTGGTGTCAGAAGTTAACACTAAACGACTTTTCTGTCCTTATAAAGAACACTTTCTACGACACTGATTACTTGCAACAGAGTGCTGCTGTTGCATCGGGGTAACGGCGATGCTTTTTTTTCGAAAGCAATGTGAAGTCGTGGACTCTGCGCATTCCACCAGATTCTTACACGAAGCTTGCATTGAAAGAGCTTAAAGCAGTAATGTTCCTCTTCGGAGAGGGAAATTACATGTCTTCTACTTTGGCTGCGGTGGATGCTTTTAGTGGATTTCGAGCAAAGGCAATGGCGCAGTAACTGGCTTCTCGGTGGACACCTCAACCGCACCGCTAAGGAAAGGAGGAAGATCGAGTGAAAGTATAAAGAGAGAACGCGGGGCTGCAGGGGAGGGCACCGAAATAATTTCGACCCATTTTTGAGGAAAGAAAGGTTGCAGTAGCTCTCAGATCTCGACATCTCGGTGGACACCTCAACCACGCCTTAGACTGAAGGTGGAGATGTCATCGGTCCGAACCCCTGTCGCAAGCTAGCTTCCAGCTTCACATTCCGACATTTCTGGTGACACCTCAACCGCACCTTCATGAAAAATGCAGAAAGCATGCAGTTGGAGGTGTGTATGTCATCGGTCCGAACCTCCTGTCGCAAGGTAGCCTCTTACTTAACAGAAATGTAAGCTATATACAAAGAAATGCTTTGACACCGTGTATCTGTTCTCGCTTCGGCGAGCGCGGCTTCGGCCGCTTATCTGTTTTAGAGCGCAGCTCTCTGGCGTCCGTTCCTGGGTTTCGCGTCGTCGTCGGCGTTGTCGTCGGCGTCGGCCTCGTAACCAGCTCCGCCCCCCTTTCATCCGCAGCTGGGGTTGACTCACTATCGGCGTCAGCGGCATCAGTCAGTCGCTGCTATCTCTTCCCTCCTCCCTTTATCCTGTTGTCCGCTTGCTGCGCGCGCTTCTGCCCCCATCGTTTGCCGCTGGGTGTACACGCCGCCCCCCTCCCCCCTCTTCCTGCGAGTCTCCGGTTGTCAAAGCGCCGGCTCGAACTTAATTCCTTTCTTCGCTCCTCCTCCAATGCAACCCCTGTGCGGTGGCAATCAGAGAGCCAGATCGGTGGCGGCGGATCTGTATATGTGCACCGCCCGAGCCGAAATTGCCGCTGCCGTTCGCCCTGTGCGGTGGCAATCAGAGAGCCAGATCGGTGGCGGCGGATCTGTATATGTGCACCGCCCGAGCCGAAATTGCCGCTGCCGTTCGCCAGTGCGAAATTATCTGCCAGTTCTTTCTGAGCCATGAGCGAGACGACCGATGGAAGTCCTCCGTCTGCTAACAAAAAAATTCTGTGATAGCGCATACATGTGTTGCTCGATTTCTTTGCCTCAGTCTATCGAAAAGGTGAAACAGCTTATTTGCTGCGCTCAAATTTCGCATTAGGAAGTAACGTAATCGTCGGTAATTTTTTCTTTGTGCTTCTATATCCTTCACTGGACCCTCCTCTTGAAGCCAGTGGCGCTTGACCGTTGGGCAAAGTTGTATTTAATCACGAATGCAGTGATGGTGGAAATAATGAAAATAGTTTAGCAAATTAAGCTGCATGCTATCTTTTTTTTGAGCAGCGTCCGCTCCGGCGGACGCAGTTGTTGCTGCGACGCGCGTCTTTCCTTTCCTCTCTCTCCTTCCTCTGATCTTTTAACTCTCCTCTGTCTGCACGTGGCAGCGGTGGTGGCTTGGCTCGAGCCAGTAGCAGGCCCGTGCAATTTCCTTTTCATCCTTCTCTCAGTCACAACAACCACAAGTCGTTAACAAAAGCACAGGAAGTCACCTGGCGCCGTCTTCAAACACGCTCCCTTCTCAATCCGGCTCTGCTTGCCCTCATGTACCCTGGCCAGTACGATCCAAACTGCCATAAATGTGGTGAAAGGGCCACCTACGACCACATTCTGTGGAATTGCGCAGATGATCCGCCTCCGGCGGAGTTGCTACAGCTCCCTTCTCCCGAGCGGTGGGAGGCCGTGCTGGTCAGCTCGGACCCCAAGATCCAAGTGCGGTTAATCGAGCGGGCCAACGAGGTCGCCGCTAGCCATGGGCTAGCGGCCATCTAGTACGTGCCTCCGCAACCTGCTCTCGACGCAATAAAAGTTTTACAATCCAATCCAATTATCCGTTTTTCTCGGCCAGCGTCCGCTTCGGCGGACGCGGTTGTTGCGACGCGCGTCTTTTCTTATCTATCGCTCTTTCCTCTTATCTTTTAACTCTCCTCTATCTGCACGTGGCAGTGGTGGTGGCTCGGCTCGAGCCAGTCGGCAGACCTGTGCAATTTCCTTTTCATCCTTCTCTCAGTCGCAACAACAACAACCACCTGGAATGCTGCGCGACGAACGGTTGCCGAAAATTTTGCTGAATGTATTCGAGAGTACTACCAACACATTGAGGCCTACCAGTAGACACCTTTAGCATAACGTGTCCGTGCCACCGTTACCGGCATCGGAGTACCGGCAGCCCGCCGGGAGCCAGTGCGCATGCTGAAATGGCCTAGACCAGGTACCTGGCAGCTGCACTCGCGCCTGCAGCATTGGGACCAATCATCGCGTACTCATGGCTGTGGGCGGGCTCCCAGTACCCCGGTAACGGTAACCGGGTATGCCAAAGGTGTCTAGTGATGATATCGCGGAGTACCGGGAGCCCGCCCGTTGGCAATGCGCATGCTGAAATGCCTAGACGGCGCCAGGTACCTGGCAGCTGCGCTCGCGCCTGCAGCATCGGGACCAATCATCGCGTACTCATGGCTGTGGGTGGGCTCCCGGTACCCAATAACGGTAACCGGTATGCCAGAGGTGTCTAGTGATGATATCGCGGAGTACCGGGAGCCCGCCCGCTGGCAATGCGCATGCTGGAATGCCTAGACGGCGCCAGGTACCTGGCAGCTGCGCTCGCGCCTGCAGCATCGGGACCAATCATCGCGTGCTCATGGCTGTGGGTGGGCTCCCGGTACCCCGGTAACGGTAACCGGGTATGCCAAAGGTGTCTAGTGATGATATTGTCACGTTGTAGTGACGGCAGTCCAGCGGTCAGGAAGACACCAGAAATACTTGCAAACGAAGCTCTTTATTTGGGCTGACCTGCGCCCGCAAAAGAACTGACTCACTCGGTGGCGGCGTAAGCAACAAGCGCGCTCGTCAATCGTCGAACTACGAATGCCCGCCGCTCGCGGCATCGCTCAATTTAAAGCCGGCAAGGAAACTTCCAGATAACAAGACAAGATCATCTACAGAAATCTGGAAAAACCTAGATGCAGCCTATCATGGCTGTGATCAATCGAGATTAGTGTGGTCGCTTCTGGCGTCACGAACAAAAGTGATAACAACCCTTTCCTGCAGCCTTCAGCGTGAACGAACAAACAGTACAATGATACGTGGCATTACCCCCCTTCCAAAGGAGCATCGTCTCGATGCTTTAAAATGAAAATAAACACGGAGAATGCTAACTTCGAGCACTTTAGCGTTCATAACAAGGTTTAAGTGCAGCGCTAAAATCTTCAAGTCTGGCAGTGTCGTCATCGTCGGTGTTGTCGTAGTCTTCGTCGTCGTAGTTGTCGTCGTCGTCGTAGGGGTCGTCGTGGTCGTAGGGGTCGTCGTCGTCTTACGGGTCGTCGTCGTCGTAGGGGTCGTCGTCGTCGCAGGGGTCGCCGTCGTTTTAGGGGTCGTCGTCATCGTAGGGGTGGTCGTCATCGTAGGGGTCGTCGTCATCGTAGGGGTCGTCGTCGACGTAGGGGTCGTCGTAGTTCTCGTCGTAGTTGAGGCATAGTGTTGTGTTTTTCTCGATGGAGGATCTTAGTCCTTGCGCTCAGAAGCAACCACACCTCCAGAGGCTGCTTTACTCAGTTCAACCTTCGGAGGTTGGGGGAGCGTCCACGCACTGCGTAGCGATACATAGCGCGGTGACGATGGTGACGGAGAACGAGATAGGCGGCTCGGCGATGAGTATTCTTCCCGACGCAAGAACTCTTCGATTGCGGCTGGTCGCAGGCCAGGTCGGGGTCGTGGGGCGTCGTAAGAAAATCCTCGGATGCCCATTCTCCTGTATGGGCAGTACCGGAGAATGTCACCGGCTTCTCCGCAATGGAAGCATAGTTGGCGGCGCTGGTCGGGTGTTCTCCACTCGTCGCATTTCCTAGGCCGTGTGCGACGCTCGTAGGACGGGCGAGTTGGGGCGAGAGGGCGGCGCTCCAGCGCAGCAGGCTAATGGCGATAGGGGCTTAGGTGCCGTCGTCGAGGTGCACGACGGCGCTCTGCTGCGGCGTAAGTCATGGCTGGAGGCTCCAAGAGGCTGCGTGGTAGACTGGAGTCAAGTCCTCCGGTGAATGACTCGAAGGGCTGGCGTCGCGACTTGTAGGGGGTGTCCGGAACATAGGAGGCTACCCAGCACCTCCACCAGATGTCACGTTGTAGTGACGGCAGTCCAGCGGTCAGGAAGACACCAGAAATACTTGCAAACGAAGCTCTTTATTTGGGCTGACCTGCGCCCGCAAAAGAACTGACTCACTCGGTGGCGGCGTAAGCAACAAGCGTGCTCGTCAATCGTCGAACTACGAATGCCCGCCGCTCGCGGCATCGCTCAATTTAAAGCCGGCAAGGAAACTTCCAGATAACAAGACAAGATCATCTACAGAAATCTGGAAAAACCTAGATGCAGCCTATCATGGCTGTGATCAATCGAGATTAGTGTGGTCGCTTCTGGCGTCACGAACAAAAGTGATAACAACCCTTTCCTGCAGCCTTGAGCGTGAACGAACAAACAGTACAATGATACGTGGCAATATCGCGGAGTACCGGGAGCCCGCCCGCTGGCAATGCGCATGCTGAAATGCCTAGACAGCGCCAGGTACCTGGCATCCGCGCTCGCGCCTGCAGCATTGGGACCA
Organism: Amblyomma mixtum; assembly: GCF_055824585.1. NCBI lineage: Eukaryota > Metazoa > Arthropoda > Arachnida > Ixodida > Ixodidae > Amblyomma > Amblyomma mixtum. The sequence continues at coordinate 41,498,030 of NC_143012.1, read as the reverse complement.
ATCATCGCGTGCTCATGGCTGTGGGCGGGCTCCCGGTACCCCGGGAACGGTAATATAGTAGGTGGTATGCTAAAGGTGTCTAGTGATGACATCGCTGGGATTTTGCGCAGTGGGTGTGATAGCGGGAAGGGAGCGTGTGTTACTGCCGGCGTCGTCGCTTCGGCGGACGCGCTTGTTGCGATGCGCGGCTGTAACACTTTTGAAGCGAAAGCTCCACTACGAGACCTCGCGCTTCGATCGCGATGTGCGTAGTTTTCACCTTCAAATCACCTTGAGAATTTAAAGCAAATGCGCATAACGGGCCCCCTGGAACAGCGGACACCTTAGTCGCGCTTTATGCTACGAAACCAATGGAGCGGGAGTTTGAAGTGCAAAGGAAAGGCGCATAACGGCCGTCTTGGAACAGTGGACACCTCAGTCATTATTTAAGCTACGTGGCTGTAGTGACAGATGTACGCAACATGCGCTGAAATTGACAATGTTGTGCCATTTGAACGAAAACAACTGCGCATAACTGGCTCCCTGGGTTAGTGGACGCCTGAACCGCGCTCATAGGTACGTGGGCTGAGAGAGTGATGTGGACGGTGTACGTTAGCGCTGACAACGGTGAGCGAACTCTCGCGATCAAGCATTAACTGCCACCTGCAAGGGTGGCAGGGTGGGAGTGGACTTTAATGTAGATGTAAAAACAAAGAGGAAATTCTTACCACTTATCAGGAGGGCATCCCGTTCCTCTCGCTTGTAAAGCCTCCCACGGCTGTGAGAGAGAGAGAAAAACTTTATTTGAAGAGGAATTCGGGGCACGCCCCAAGGTCCCTGCACGACCCCACTGCACTCAAGTAAACAGTTTATGTTCCTAAGGTCCATAACACTGGCAGCCCGGCCGGTGGCGATGGTCTGCACGGCCGGGTCCTCCGAGCGCAGCGGCTGTGACAACCTCGCAAAATACTTGCACAGACCTCGTCTTATAGAACCAGGCATTGATGCAGCAAGTCGAGCATATATCCGTCTATTCCTTCGACCGCAAAGCTTCCTGCATGACAATCAAGAACTGTGAGTGCAGTGTTTCTTGAAGAAGGAGTATGTGCGAAAAATAACAAGTCTGTAATTGTACATACATGTCTTGCTCGAATTCTTTGCCTCAATCTATAGAAAAGCTGAAACAGCTGATGTGCTGCGCTCAGATTTCGCATTAGGAAGTGACGTAATCGTCGGCATTTTAACGCGACAGCGTTAAGGGCCCCGTGTCGCAGAAAAGCCGGTGTCGTCGTCGGCGGCGTTGGCCGTGAGCGAAAAATCACAGATGCATTAGTTAATAAATAAAACCGAGTTCGAAATTGGTCGAGCTGGAGAGTCGAACCAGGGCCTCCGCAGTGCGAGGCGAGCACGCTAACCACTCCGCCACGCCATCTCGATGGCTTGGAATCAACAAAGGTGCATCAAGTGAATACTGTGTTGGCTTAGAAGGGTTCTTCAGATATATACCGTGGTGTCCATTCCTTTTGGGTGTTCACCGTGATATGAGAGACGGACGTATTTCGTTCCCTTAAAAC